>NW_015505815.1:858855-880155 GCF_001515645.1 Sinocyclocheilus grahami
GACGAGCCTTTGTTCTTTTTGCTCAGCAGCGGTTTTTGTCTTGGAACTCTGCCATGCAGACCGTTTTTTCCCAGTCTCTTTCTTATGGTGGAGTTATGAACACTGACCTTAACTGAGGCAAGTGAGGCCTGCAGTTCTTTGGATGTTGTTGTGGGGTCTTTTGTGACCTCTTGGATGAGTCGTCGCTGTGCTCTTGGGGTAATTTTGGTCGGCCGGCCACTCCTGGGAAGGTTCTCCACTGTTCCATATTTTTGCCATTTGTGAATAATGGCTCTCACTGTGGTTTGCTGGAGTCCCAAATCTTTAGAAATGGCTTTATAACCTTTTACAGACTGATAGATCTCAATTATTTTCTTTATCATTTGTTTCTGAATTTCTTTGGATCTCGGCATGATGTCTAGCTTTTGAGGATCTTTTGGTCTACTTCACTTTGTCAGGCAGGTCATATTTAAGAGATTTCTTGATTGCGAACAGGTGTGGCAGTAATCAGGCCTGGGTGTGGCTAGAGAAATTTAACTCAGGTATTATAAACCACAGTTTTAACAAGGGGGCAAACACTTCTTCACACAGGGCCATGTAGTTTTGAATTTAGTTTTCCCTTAATAATAATAACCTTCATTTAAAAACTACATGTTGTGTTTACTTGTGTTATCTTTGACTAATACTTAAATTTGTTTGATGATCTGAAACATTAAAGTGTGACAAACATGCAAAAAAAATAAGAAATCACTTATTAAACACTTTTTCACACCACTGTAGGTTACAACAGAACCCCCCTGTGGGCCAGGTCTGTGAGGTGGAAGTGAATCTGGAGATAGAGGTGGACCAGGGAGGCAGGGTGGAGCCAGAGACCTAGGTGGAACTGATGGAGCTGGAGACCAGGTTGAAGCTGGCAGAGCAGGAGGCCAGGGCGGAGCTGGAATCCATGGCAGAGCTGGAGACCAGGGCAGAGCCAACACAGCAGGAAGGTGGGACAGAGCTGACAGGACTGAAGAAACCACGGCGGAGCAGAAGATAGGACTGAAGATCCCCATGGCAGAGCAGATGGAGTTGGACAGGCAAAGGGTTCAGGGATGGCCTCTGTGGACGTGACAAGATAGGCAGTGTGTTCAGAGGTCAGGAGAAGTGTGTGCATCCCACACACATAAGATGGTGATAGTCATCACAGGAAGTGCAGCCGAAGGCAGAAGGACTTCTGGGACCATTGTGTACTAGAGTACTAGAATCTGCAGGGCTTGAGAGTGCAGAGACGGGGATGCTGGCCGCTCGCACCAACATAAGTGGTGGGTCCCCCACACTGGAAATCATCCTTCCATGCCCAGTGGTATACTTTGAAGATTCTAGCATGGTGGGCATGACAGCTGGAGACTCTGACGTGGTGGTCATGATGGCTGCGGACTCTGGTGTGGCAGCAATGACAGCTGAGGACTCTGGCATGGCTGCCATGATAGCTTAGGACTCTAGCTTGGCGGCCATGACAGGACGAGGCTCAGGAGTGGTGGCCATGTTGTGAAGAGGCTCCGTCCCAGCTTCCTGCTCTGCCGGCTCCACCCTGGTTTCCAGCTCCGCCCTGACCCCCTGCTCTGCCAGCTCCACCCTGATCTCTAACACCGCCTGGGATGCCTATACCACCGGCTCCACCCTGGCCTCCAGGTCCACCCTAGTTGCCAGCTCCAATCTAGTCTTCAGTAGTGATTTGTTGTTCATTGTCATTGTCGGTCACTTGTGTAGCTGTTATGTTTGCCTTGTCTTTTATTTAGTTTCTTGTTTGAATTTGCCTGAGCTGGATTTGTACCATGATTGGATTATCTTCTTCTTTTTTTTGTGCTTGTTTTCTTTAATAAATCTTGCTACATTTAGATTCTCACCTCAGCTCGTATTTGCCTCAACGTAACAGCCTGTCATTTTTTTATGAGAGCAACCTGTTGCAGAAGGTGCACAAATAATATGAAGAGCTTTCAGAATTCAACGGACATCGCAGGATAGACAGGATCCTTTAGCGCAATGTGATAGTTTTCTTATAGAGTTTTTTTCTCACAAATTAATTATTAAATAAAGCCAGGCTTTAACTTCCCCAGTGACAATGTGCATCACCTTGAGATTCTTTGCGAGTAGCACCTTGTACACCATTGGAGATGAAGGGAACCTAGTGAAAAGTGCTGTATGCCATGCCATTCGCAAAGTATACCTGGCTCTCAAGCAATTTTGTGGGGTTTTTGTGGTATTTTTTTGCTACTAAAGCAACTGTATCTCCATTTTGATTTTTGTTTTACTCAAGTTGTTGAGATGAATCTTTTGCAGCATTTTCTGCTTATTAAAATTCCATTTATTTAGTCTTTTTAACAAGATTTTATTTAATATAAGTAACAGGCATTATACTGTGTCCTTATGATGCCTAAATTTCCAAAAGAGAACAATAAAGGAAATAATCAGTCAAATATTTTCCTACCTCTGTACCACATCTTGGGCAACTCAATCTGTAATGATTAGTATCACCGTTATATGTGAAACTGCATTACCCATAAAGCTGATGGTCACAGGAAGTGACGTGTAAGGATAATAATAAAGAGACCCACGTAATGTGTGACACGTACTGCATGGTGTCTCTGAATTGTGATTAATTTTATAATATTTCACGATGGAGTGAACAGAAAAGCATTACATGGTGTCAGAAAACTAAAAGAACTCACAGGAAGAGAAGATGGACTCTGCTGGCATGCCGATGCCCAGGATGGACTGGGATTCCCTGGATTTGCCTGACAGATTCCGACAATATGCTGAGCTGATGTTCAAGGGCCCACTCCATGAAAAATCGGAAGAGGAACACTGCAGTTATCTCCTGCTGTGGGTAGGGGAGAAAGGGCGAGACATTTATAATACCTGGACATTGACTGAAGAAAATGCAAAACTTCTAAGCACATACTACGACAGATTTGAAGCATACGTGATGCCGAAGAAAAACCAAATTTTCGCAAAGGTACAAATTCCACGAGAAAGTGCAAGCGGATGGTGAGAGTTTTGACAATTTTGTAACAGAACTGAAATTGTTAAAGACTGGGGGTACACTAATGCAGACGAGATGGTAAGGGACAGAATAGTCTTTGCCATAAACTCCGCAAAAGTGAAAGAAAAACTGCTAAACTAAGAGCCATAGACAAAGCACGATCTCACGAAGTAGCACAAGGTCAACTAAAATATATGGCCGGACCACACAGTGCAGCTCAGACGCCACAAGTCGCGCATGCTGTGTTTAAACGAGGCAACTGGCAAAGTCGTGTGAAAACTGCCTTCAAAGCTGAGCAAGACAGTACAAAATCTATGACATGCGGACGATGCGCGCAGGTGCACCGGGATAAGGAGAAATGCCCAGCGATGGGTAGACAATGTAAGAAGTGCGGGAAACCAAACCACTTCGCCAAGGCTTGCAAGTCGCAACAGCCTTGGAAATAAAAAACAGTGCACACTGTAAGTAACGACACTGAGCCCAATTGTGAAACAATACAGGAATTCTTCATTGACACTATAAATGAAGAATACAGTATAGTGGTAAACGAGCAAGCTTTTGCCGAAATTGAAGTAGGTTTGAATCTACACAAAATAAGATTTAAATTTGACAATGGGGCACAAGTAAACATAATCCCAGAAAACAAAATTAGAGATGTCACAAGCCTCAGTCAACTAAAACCAGGAAGACGAAAACTATCAAGATACAGAGGAGAAACCCTATCTGTAAAAGGAACCTGCCAACTCCAGTGCAAACACAACCAGACCAAAACCATGCAGGAATTTTACGTCGTTGACACCCAAGCGCTACCAATACTAGAACTTAAAGCGTGCCTAGAAATGGATTTGATAAAACTGGTCCTCTCCGTACAAACAAGTATGACAGAACAACGACCTGATTAGTGAATTCGCTGATGTGTTCGCAGGAATAGGGGAATTCCCAGGTGAGTGTAAAATACACCTTGACCCAGCTGCCATTCCAGTAGTATACCAGTATATCCAGTAATATTCTAGTATCATAGTAGTATACCCGCCACGAAAAATTCCATTCACCTTGCGCGGACGCTTGAAGGAGGAATTAAATAGAATGGAGCATCAAGGAAAAATCGAGAAGGTAACTGAACTGACAGACTGGGTCAATGCCTTAGTCGTAGTGGAAAAACCCTGCACTGGAGAACTCCGTATATGCCTCGATCCACGCAACCTAAACAAGGCAATAAAACGGCCGCATTATCCACTACCGACTTTGGATGACGTATTTTCCAGACTCTCAGGTGCAGAATACTAAAGTGTATTAGACGCAAGATCGGGTACTGGGCCATCAAGTTGGCAAAAGAGTCATCTAAGCTTACAACGTTTAACACGATTTTCGGACGATACCGGTTCCTTCGTCTGCCATTCGGAATAGTCTTTGCGCAGGACGAGTTCCAGAGGAAAATAGACGAGACATATGAGGGGCTGTCTGGAGTAGCAGCTATAGTAGATGACATCTTAGTGTACGGACACACAAAGGAGGACCACGATAAAAACCTACTTACAATGCTTCAAAGAACAAGAAAAAGATGCATCCACCGGAACCCCGAAAAAAGCACCATCTGCGTACCTGAAGTCAGCTACTTTGGACATAGACTGACGCACGACGGCATCAACCCGGACCAAAAGAAAATTAAAGCCATAAAAGAAATGGAACCACCACAAAACAAATCGGAACTAGGAACCATACAGGGTATGATCAATTATCTGTCATGATTTGCCCCGAGACTGGCAGAGATAAACGCACCATTGCGCCAGATGCTGAAACAAGGCAATGAATTTACATGGGACGAAATGCACAGTGCTGCCTTCCAACAGATCAAGGACTTGATCACGAGAGGCCGGTACTGGCATACTACAACCCAAATGAAGCACTGCAACTGCAGGTGGATGTGTCTAAAAAGGCTTGGGTCTGGTTCTTTTGCAAAAAGGAAAACCGATCTCTTATGCATCCAAATCGCTCACGGAAATGGAGCAGAACTATGCACAAATAGAAAAAGAACTTTACGCCATTCTGTTTGGATGTAAACGATTTCACCAGTACCTATATGGGAGAGAATTCATCGTAGAATTGGACCACAAACCTTTGGAGTCCATACTCAAGAAACCACTTTCTGCCGCCCCACCACGCCTACAGTGCATGAGTCTACAGCTGCAGAAATACAACCTCACGTTGATTCACAAACCAGGAAAAGAAATACCTGTTGCCGTCACGCTGTCTAGGAAATCCGTTGCTTACCACGACGCATCGTTAAACGAAGGAATGGAGGCACAAGTGCACGCCGTAGTCAGCAACTTACCGGTGTCAGACAGCAAACTTGCGGAGCTGTGTGAGGCGACGAAACAGGACCCCCAGCTCGCAGCCTTAAGACTGATAACCCAAGCAGGATGGCCAGAGACGTGACGAAGCTGCCCATCGCTGGTGAATATTGGAATCACAGGGACGAGCTCTTGTTCGCCAATGGCATCTTGCTAAAAAGTGAAAAAATAATCATACCACACAGTCTGAGACCTAGCATGCTAGAAAAGATACACACTGGCCACATGCATGTGGAAAAAAGTAACCAGCGAGCAAGGGATGTCATATTCTGGCCGTGCATGAGCAAGCAAATAGAGGAAATTGTACAAAACTGCTCCATTTGTCTTGCACACCTTAACTCCAACCAGCGAGAACTGATGATTGCACACCCAATTCCAAAGAGCCCATGGCAAGCGGTCGCTACTGACCTCTTCGCATGGCAGGGCGAAAATGCGAAGCTACTATATATGCCTACTGAAAAGCACTGTACAATTATTACATTCGTTGTTCCACAAGGTTAGTAACTACGGGCATCTTATTGCATTAGTAAGAGGGGTACTGTGGACTTGTCATTATACACAGGAGTCGATAGACTGAAGTTCATTGTGCAAATGAGCCCTGATATTATTCAATTCAATTCAAGTTTATTTGTTTCAGCACTTTTCACGATACAAATCGTTGCAAAGCAACTTTACAGCAAATTAGGTTTCTACAATATTTAGTAGTAGCTTATCTGTGGTGACTGTCAGTTAATAAACTGTACTAAAGAAATGTACGGAAAAATCAATTAAAGACGTAATCAAACAGACGATGAACACTATTAACAGCAATTATTATATGATGCAATCAAACTTATAGCAAAATGTGGTAGTTCTGTAAGTTGTTTCAGGGTTGGCATCATCTGAGGTCCTCTGAGGGGTTGCATCATCTCTTCTCAGGTGTTCTGGATCCAGACTGAAGCTTGTGTAAATCCTAGTTACCACGGGATGTTAATCCCGTGGCAAAAGACAGAGAAACAAATACAAACATAATTAGCGTAGCTGCTGTTCCAACCAAGCAAAAATGATTTGTGTAACCCAAACTAACGAATAATAATGTGCATTTGATTAGATATAACTGCAGTAAAAGAGTATGACTGCAGTAAAAGATTATGAGATGCATTATTTGAATGCTTGGCCAAAGAGATGTGTCTTTAATCTAGATTTAAACAGAGAGAGAGTGTCTGAACCCCGAACGGTATCAGGAAGGCTATTCCAGAGTTTGGGAGCCAAATGCGAAAAAGCTCTACCTCCTTTAGTGGACTTTGATATCCTAGGTACTACCAAAAGTCCAGAATTTTGCGACCTTAGGGAGCGTGATGGATTGTAGCGTGGTAGAAGACTAGTTAGGTACGCAGGAGCTAACCCATTAAGGGCCTTATAGGCAAGTAATAATATTTTGTAACTGATACGGAACTTAACAGGTAGCCAGTGCAGAGACTGTAAAATTGGGGTAATATGATCATATTTTCTTGACCTGGTAAGGACTCTAGCCGCTGCATTTTGGACTACCTGTAGCTTGTTTATTGAAGATGCAGGACAACCAGCTAGCAGTGCATTACAATAGTCCAGTCTAGAGGTCATGAATGCATGAACTAGCTTTTCTGCATCAGAAACAGGTATCATGTTTCGTAGCTTGGCAATGTTTCTAAGATGGAAGAATGCTGTTTTTGTAACATGGGAAATATGATTTTCAAAAGACAAGTTGCTATCTAATATAACACCCAGATTTTTGATTGTAGAGGAAGTAACCGTACATCCGTCTAGTTGCTAATTGTAATCCAAGAGATTCCGTGTGCTGTTTTTTGGTCCAATAAGTACTATCTCTGTCTGATCCGAATTTAATAAGCGAAAACTATTGGTCATCCAATCTTTTACATTTTTAACACACTCCGTGAGTTTAGATAATTTAGAAGTTTCATCTGGTCTCGTTGAAATATATAGTTTAGTATCATCAGCATAACAGTGGAAACAAATCCCATATTTTCTAATAATATTATTATGTAAGTTAAGCTGTTTAATTTGCATTTGATTTGGCTGTTTACTGATAATGAATGTTTGCGTGTTTCATATAATAATTGATGTTAATAGTGTTCATCGTCTGTTTGATTATGTCTTCAATTGATTTTCCGTACATTTCTGCTGGATGTTATGTGTGTGTGTGTGTGTGTGTGTGTGTGTTTTGTGTTTTGCAAATATGATTTATTCTGAAGCAATATTCTCATCAGCTTTCTATCAGCTGTGACATATAAATCTGCGTGTTTTTATATTTTATCTATGGGCATTTTTTACATATTTCTGCTGGATGTGGTGTGTGTGTGTGTGTGTGTGTGTGTGTGTGTTTTGTGTTTTGCAAATATGATTTATTCTGAAGCAATATTCTCATCAGCTTTCTATCAGCTGTGACATATAAATCTGCGTGTTTTTATATTTTATCTATGGGCATTTTTTTTTTACCTTTATAGAGGGCATTTTCTCCCTAACCTCATTAAAACTTTCATTTCAGATTCTTACATTTGATCTATAAATTCAATTATAATAATGTGATTATCTATACGTTATCAAATTAAATAACTTACACAGAAAAATACAACTGCATTAAATACTATTATGAGATTATTTTGAATATTTTTGAATATACAAACAAGAAATGATGGTGGAAATGATACTTTTCAATGAAATTAAAACACCAGTAGGTGCCAGTAGTGAGCGTTTAATGAATAAGTCATTGAGTCGTTCATTCAAACGATTCGTTCAAAAGGCAAATTCATCAGATGTTTATACATGGGCTAATGAAACTTTGATTCAACCACTTCGATTAAAACACGGAATCAATCAGCAATGAATCGGCTGGTTGCTGTGAGATGCGCTGTGTTCCGCCTAAAATGTAAGTGACCTAATATTATTGTATTTGCTTATTGAACTGTTTATAGAACTATTAGAGAGTCGTAATGGTGAAAATGTTGTGTGATGTTGCCTAACTAACTATTTTAAATATAAAAAATTTCCATTTTGAATTTTTACCTCAGGATGCTGAGTTTCTTAGTGTTGCGTGTTTTGATTTCTCCCGGAGAGACTGCGTGAGCCTCACCTCAGCAGCGCAACCTTATACTGTCAATAGATGCATTCTATACAGTAGCTATATACATTATTCGCCACTTACTCTAAATGTAATAAAATCATTATGAGATTATTTTGAATATTTTTGAATATACAAACAAGAAATGATGGTGGAAATGATACTTTTCAATGAAATTAAAACACCAGTAGGTGCCAGTAGTGAGCGTTTAATGAATAAGTCATTGAGTCGTTCATTCAAACGATTCGTTCAAAAGGCAAATTCATCAGATGTTTATACATGGGCTAATGAAACTTTGATTCAACCACTTCGATTAAAACACGGAATCAATCAGCAATGAATCGGCTGGTTGCTGTGAGATGCGCTGTGTTCCGCCTAAAATGTAAGTGACCTAATATTATTGTATTTGCTTATTGAACTGTTTATAGAACTATTAGAGAGTCGTAATGGTGAAAATGTTGTGTGATGTTGCCTAACTAACTATTTTAAATATAAAAAATTTCCATTTTGAATTTTTACCTCAGGATGCTGAGTTTCTTAGTGTTGCGTGTTTTGATTTCTCCCGGAGAGACTGCGTGAGCCTCACCTCAGCAGCGCAACCTTATACTGTCAATAGATGCATTCTATACAGTAGCTATATACATTATTCGCCACTTACTCTAAATGTAATAAAATCAAAATAATACTTGCGTTTTGGTGTTTACATAGTTATTTTTGGTTACCGATGTTTTCAATCATGTTATTTGTCTGGCGTTAATGTCGAGCCCTAGGAGTCTATGTGCCGGGGCTCAGCCCCTGACGGCCCCGGCCCAGTTTAAACCCTGGCCATATGTACATTAACTGACAGTCATCACTGATAAGCTACTACTAAATATATTGTAGAAACTTAATTTTCTGTAAAGTTGCTTTACAACGATTTGTATCATGAAAAGCGCTATACAAATAAACTTGAATTGACATTGCATCATCATTTTCGAAAACCTCCAGTAGTTCACACTACAACGTGAAGCTGCATTTTATAATTTATCCACTTGTGAGAGTGTGTTCAAAAAGCTCTGTTTGAGGGGTGAGAAAGAAGAGTGGAAATGTGTGGGTGAAGGTTGGTTGTAGAGAACTGGTTGCTGATGGATGCCATCTTAATAATTATATAGCTGGCAAAGTCATCAACAGTCAGAGAGGAAGTGTGATATGGTGGAGGGCAGAGAGAGTAGAGAGGAGAATGTTGTGAATAGTTTCCGGGTGTCAGGAGTCAGTAGAAAACAGTATGTGTTTGTTTGGACTCATTGAGACCTGTGAGCCTTCCGTATGAGCTGATCACACTGACTGGTTCTCACGCCCTCATTTCCATCACCTATGCTTCATTTCCTGTTTGTATGTCCAAATGACCGGACCGTTCATTCACTCACTGCACATTCTCATTAGCTGAGCTGCGTTTCCTGCGTTTCCTGACATTGTATGTTTGATTATGGCTCTAATCTGCAGTTCTTGTTTTTATTTGATTACATTTTGGATTTGGTTGCCTGTTTTTTTGGGTTGTTCTTATGTTTTGACTGGATCTTTTTGGACTTAAACTCCATATTTAGTGCCTGAATCATTATTTCTAACATTGCACATGTATGATAAATACATCAAATCATAAAATGTTTTTTTTTAAGAGTAAAGGAGTTTTATATTATAAGGGTTTTTGAATGTAATAAGAAAACATATAGATGGGCCTGTTAATAAACTGATTACATCAAGAAAGATTGCTCATGCATCAAGTTGCACATGCATCACAAACCCCTAATTACATTTTTTTTTAATGTTTTTTTGATTTATATCAAATCCAATGCAAAGTGAGGAAAATCAATCAGTTCTTCACTGTGGACATTTACTTGTTTACATTCGATCACTTTGTCCAATAATAATAATAATATCGTTATATTTCTAAAGCACCTTTCCCACAGCTCACTTTACAATAAAATGAAGACATAACAAAATCCTTCAAGAGGAAGAAAAAAATGCTTTGAGTTTGTAGGAAATGCTATAAAGGGAGTGTTCCAGAAGTATACAGCTCAGATAGAGGACATTTACAACTAATGCATTAAAACTGTAAAACAATATGACGTTGACACTATAACCTGGTTTATTATAATATAAGCACAATGCCTGGCATCAGTGAGTTTATTAAAGAACCTGTGGGGGGAGCCACATCCTGCCCTTCCCGGAGCCCACCAAACAAACACATCAAACTCCTGCAGCGGGAAACAACCTGTTCCCCACATTCCTGCAGTGATGCTGGCGTCATGAAGTGTTCCTCAAACATCTCTGACATTCCGATACAGACATCAAACCCTCATCATCCACAGGACTGAGCTCCAAACTCCTGACGCTTCTTACAGCAGGTGAGAGGAGTTTTATAGTATGTTGTCTAGTATATCATACTCTACAGTACATGAATATTGACAAGTATTTTATGAGCTATAATAACATTTTGTTTGTTCATTTTATTATGCACAAACATTATGATTTAGAATGTAATTTAATAGAAGTGAGTGTTAAACCATGAAATCATGAAACAGACCCTGTGCAATAACAGATCACACGTTGTATTTCAGTGCTCGGGTTACTGTGTATTAACGTAAAGTATGTAACTTTAGGCTGCTGGTTTGAACTAAATGCATTGTTCTAAGTGTTTGATGGCTGCTTGTAACTGCATTTTAAATGGTTATATTTTCAGTAGCACTTTAAAAGACATTTCTAGAGAGGTATGTGAACTGCATGAGCTCTGACTGGAGTTGAGCCAATGAAGGCAGATGTGATCTCACATGTCTCACATGTTCAGCAGTGATGTCACTAGGTGTTATGTTGTTGTTTTGATTTGTTAACCCATGTAGAACCATCATGATGTTGGAAATCTACCTGGTAATGACAGTTGCTGCCAGTGCTGTTTCTCAAGAGGCAGAAGAGCCTGTATCATATACGGCAAGTGTATTTACATAAAACTATAAATAATACATATTATTGAGTATATAGTTTTGTTGTTGCTGCTTATATATATATTTTTAAATTGACACATAAAACGTTGTTATATAGTGATCTTTTTTGTTTTCCTCACAGCAGTGCACAGAAGGCTATGAATATGATCCCATTAAAGAGGTATGCAAAGGTAATAAAATAATACTGTTGATATCATATTCTCTCTCTGGCCTTTTATGGCCAACAGTTGCCCTTTTGCCTATTTTCATGTCTCTGAGAAAGTGATTCTAAAGCATAATGCCAGTTTTCTCTCCATGTTCATGAACAGATATTGATGAGTGTGCCATTGTCTCTGATGCCTGCAAAGGAGGTATGAAGTGCATAAACCACTATGGCGGCTACCTCTGCCTCCCTCAGAATGCCCAGATTTTTGTCACTAATGGAGACGAATCATCCCAGCGCACAGACCCTATTCCCCAAACCCCCCTTAACCCGCTGAACCCCACTAACCCACAGACCCCTCAAACTCGCACCCAGTCAAACCATAGAGGTGTAGCAGCTGGAGCCAAACAGTGCTTGCTGGGCTTTACCTTGGATGAGCAAAACTACTGCCACGGTAAGCCATTGTTCTTAACACAACAACAGTATTTGTGGTAGCATTAGTCTCAATTATAGGCTGGGTAAGAGAACTCTTTTATTTTCCAATCATTGATTTTCAGCAAACAGTGCAGTTAGTGCTACATTTTCGGATTTTCTTTGAAAAGTTTCTAAACTAAAAAGTTATTTTGAGTCAGTAAACAAGAAACATACATTTCAGAATTTTTTTCCCCCAGCATTAAAAATGGATAAAAAGCCATAACATAATATTATCATTTCAGTAAAGGCAATTTTTTTTAGTGTGCCATTGTCTCTGATGCCTGCAAAGGAGGTATGAAGTGCATAAACCACTATGGCGGCTACCTCTGCCTCCCTCAGAATGCCCAGATTTTTGTCACTAATGGAGACGAATCATCCCAGCGCACAGACCCTATTCCCCAAACCCCCCTTAACCCGCTGAACCCCACTAACCCACAGACCCCTCAAACTCGCACCCAGTCAAACCATAGAGGTGTAGCAGCTGGAGCCAAACAGTGCTTGCTGGGCTTTACCTTGGATGAGCAAAACTACTGCCACGGTAAGCCATTGTTCTTAACACAACAACAGTATTTGTGGTAGCATTAGTCTCAATTATAGGCTGGGTAAGAGAACTCTTTTATTTTCCAATCATTGATTTTCAGCAAACAGTGCAGTTAGTGCTACATTTTCGGATTTTCTTTGAAAAGTTTCTAAACTAAAAAGTTATTTTGAGTCAGTAAACAAGAAACATACATTTCAGAATTTTTTTTCCCCAGCATTAAAAATGGATAAAAAGCCATAACATAATATTATCATTTCAGTAAAGGCAATTTTTTTTATATATATATATGCAAACTGATATTCGGGGCCCTGCACTGACATTTTGGGTGGCATGTACTCAACTGAAAAAAGGACACCCCTCTTTTTTATAAAAATTAGTCCACCGTCACTTCCTCACTCCGTTCACAGTCCCCTGAATACTGATCACCTACACCTCCACCTTGTCAGCACCCTCATCAGCTCCTGTATAAAAGCACACACTTCTCCCCAGCTCATTGTCTGGTCTACTCATTGGTATACGGACCACTTACCTGCCTACTTACCACCTGAGATTATCTCCTGCGATTACCTCCAGCATTCCCCCTGTGTCTTCAACGTCCTCTATTGTGTGTCTACTCGTCCAAGTCTTCATCACTGCATGTGGATTCGCTGGAGTGCACACAATTCTCAAAGACTGTAAACCTCTTCCTTCTCCAGTATTGCATTGGTCCATTACTACTTACCCATTGCTACTCACCCACTTTCTGTGTTAATAAAATCACTGTGTGTATAGCCCGCTAATCCTGTCTCTGAGTTAGAAGTCTGCTACCCGACCCGAACCCGACGGGTCCCGAAATACTTTCGGGTCGGGTTCAGGTTCATGTTTAACGAATAGCTTCTGGTTCGGGTCGGGCTCGGGCTCGGGTTTATAGTTAAACTAAAACTACATGCAGACTAAGTATGCTGCTTTCATAGACACACGCACACACATTATTGCACACGACAACACAGCACGGAAACTTTTATTAGTAAAATAGCTTCGACAGGCTACTGACTCGCAACGTTATATTTCTCTGCAATGAGGGGGTAAAATCACTGTTTTTGAAGTAAGCCACTTTGCTTGAAGAGAGAGGCGCGCAGACGCAGGTTCACACACGCAACTTTCATCTATCTCTCTCTCTCTCTCTCTGCTAATTCAAATAAATTATATAACTAATTAATTCAAATAAATGCGATCTTACCGCACTGCATCTCTGTGTCTGATTTAAATCAGGCCGAATGCTAACGAGCCTCAACTGACGAAAATGACCATAATTTGCACGATGGAAGAATTATTGTCTTGTCGTATACAACCATTCAAAAACTCGGCAGAATATTTGTGACCGCTGCACCTGATGTTCATAAACTTTCATAACTGGTAAGTGTTTTTTCTTTTGCCTTGTGAACTGGCCGAGCCTTAATGATTGCGTTTCTTTACATGTATTTGTTTACTGACCGTTGCATGCAATCGTGAAATACAGCATTTTTTTAAAATGGGCTATTCGTTGTGGGGGGAAAAAAAAGATTTCGGGTTCGGGCTCTAAATTTAACTGTGCCGCTCGGGTCAGGTCGGGTCAGACGATCTCGGGTATGGGCCGGGTTCGGGCTTCACCTTAAAGCCCGTGCAGACCTCTACTCTGAGTCTGGTATTTCCATAACAGAAGACCAGAATAAATACCGCAGCATGAGTTCCACGGACCCGTTTCAGGAGATTGTGGATTTGCTGCGACGGGCCTTAGCATCCACAACAACACTGATCACCACACCAGTCTTTCCTTCAGCACCTGTTTGTGTGGTCAGTCCTATGGCCAACCTGGTGCCTTACTCTGGCTCGGAGGAGGGCTGCAATGGATTTTTTCTACAATGCTCACTGGCCCTCGAGATGCAGCTGCACCAATTTCCCACTGAGAAATCCAAGATCTCCTTTGTCATCTCTCCGTTATCGGGGCAAGTGCTCCAGTGCGCGGAAACCATTTGTAACCAGGATGGCCCAGTCACCCAGTCATTCAGCAGCTTCGTAGCTCATTTCCGAGAAGTGTTTGGAAGATCGCTTAGTTATTCATCTGTGGGTGAGCAATTGTATCACTTAAAACAAGGAAAGATGTCAGTAACAGATTATAATCTTTGTTTTTGCACTCTGGCAGCTGCTAGTAGGGGGAATGAGAGCTCGCTCCTCACCACCTACCGACAGGGATTGGAACCCAAGTTGCGGCTGCATCTCGCTGCCTACAATGATTCCATCAGTCTCGAATGCTTCCTTCAACTCTCCATCTGTGTTTCTCATTGTATGCAGACCTGTATGGAAGACCAACAGGGCCAACAGTCCTCCTCCTACCATGAACAGCCAAAGTATGCCAGCTCTCCAGAACCAGGTATGGAGCCCATGGTTGAGGACAAAGCTTGTTTATCCCGTTGAGCGGCAATGACTGCTGGTCCAGGGTCTTTGTTTGTACTGCGGAGTATGATGGCATATCATCTCTGTATGCCCTGTCCGTTCTCCTCGACCTGTGGTGAGTTTCATTCATACTCCTAATTCTCATGCATCTCCACTCACCACTGAATTCCCCCTTACTGCTCGTGATATCTGTTTCAGTACTCACCCTACTCGACTATGGGTCAGCTGGCAACTTTATCTCGGGGGAGCTCTGCCATCAACTACAACTCAAAAGAAGACCAATCGAAGTCAAATAACAAGTCCAGTCAGTAACAGGAAGACTGCTCAGCTTCTGTCATGTGCATTTCCGTGTGGGACCCATCCAGCTCCAGCTTGGCCAACTCCATCAAGGATCCCTGGATTTCCTGGTTCTGGAGTAATCCACCGCTGGCATCATCTCAGGGCATTCATGGTTAATTAAAGACAACCCAGTGCTATTCTGGAAAACAGGAGAAGCCCTGAAGTGGGGCGAAGCCTGTTACCCTGAATGTCTCTCTCTCCTTCCATGAATTCTCCAGCGACCTGTGAAATGCACCTTCTGCTCCGGAAATTACACCCTGGCGGAAAGGAAATAATGATATCAGGAATATAGAGCTGCTGGCTATCAAACTCGCCCTGGAGGAATGGAGGCATTGGTTGGAAGGTTCCAGACATCCCTTCATGGTACGTACCAATCATAAGAATCTGGAATACCTCAGGGAAGCCAAGAGACTTTACCCTCGACAAGCCATTGGGCATTCTTCTTTACCAGATTTGACTTTAAGATGCCCTACAGACCTGGTTCTAAGAATGTTAAGGAAGATGCCCCCCTTGATGATTCTCCTGAAGCTCCTGAGCCAATCCTTCCCTCTAAGCTCATAGTAAATCCCAAGTCCCATTCAATGGTCTCCTGAGAGTTTTCTCCAATCCAGCTCTGCCTGGGTGTCTTCCTGGTTATACCTATGTTCAACGCTCTCAACGCGCTCCTCTGATCCATTCAACACATACATATTTTGGCACTGACCAGGGGCCAATGGGACCCTCTCACTGCTACAAGATTGCTTCTGATTCTGAGCCCCAGATACATTGGCCCCTTCAAGATCATCTGTCAGATTAACCCACTGTCATTTACCTGCTCCAACTCCCTACACATTTCAGAATTCACTCATCCTATCCTTCTGTATCATTACTCAAGCCATAACATAATCCTGTTTCTAATCCTTCCACAGAGCCTTGTCCCGCTTATGAGCCCCTCTTCTGATGAAAGTGAAGGATGGTACCACCTACGCAGTCAAGGAAATCTTGGACTCCCGACGCTGTGGTGGCCTCTTGGAATATCTAGTAGACTGGGAAGGATATGGTCCTGAAGAAAGATCCTGGGTCCCCAGAGATCATATCCTTGATCCTGATCTCCTCACTACTTCCATGCACCCCAGTCTGACCGTCAGGGTCCTCGGCCCTCAGGAACGGGCCATGGAGGGTGTACTGTCACGATGTCACCAGGTTTCCACCGTCACTCCCTCACTCAGTTCACAGTCCCATGAATACTGATCACCTGCACCTTGTCAACACCCTCATCAGCTCCTGTATAAAAGCACACACTTCTCCCAAGCTCATTGTCTGGTCTACTAGTTGATGTATGGACCACTTACCAGCATACTTACCTCCTGTGATTCTCTCATTCGATTACTTCCAGTATGAAGTCTTCATCCCAGAGAAGTGTGTGCACTCCAGCGAATCCACAATCCCCCCCTCCATCTGCAAAGACCTCTTCATTCTCCAGTAAACCACTTCATTCTCCAGTATTGCATTGCTCCATTAATACTTATCCATTGCTACTCCCTATTTTTTCAGTTAATAAAATCTCTGTGTGTATTGTCTGCTAATCCTGTCTCTGAGTCAGGTATTTCCGTAACAATACTGTAGATAATCATTATTTATTCATTCATTCAATACCCGTATACTAATGCAGATGTTTAATACTCAACATAAAATTACCAGTTCACAGAGAACGCGCTTTTTAGCATTCATTATTTCTACATATAGCCTATCACAAGAACAGGCAACAACAAATTAATTACAATTACAAATTAATTTCCAGGAGCATTTTTTTTTTACCTTTACAAGGGCATAATTAGAATAATAAGACACAGGACTGTTATCTATCAAATGAAATAATTATCAAGAAAATCTTTACACTCAGATGTGGCAGAGAAGCTTTATCTTAGGTGGAATTTATTGTTGATGCATTTACACAGACTGTTTAATGCAGCTCAGAGGTGGCATGAATGTATTTACTCTTCAGTTTCAATTGCATAAATAATGTTATAAGATGTTTAATGTTTTAAATGTGTAATTGTGAATATATACATTTTCGACCTTGCACGACTATTTTATGCCAACACCAGACCAGCTTGCTCGTTGTTAAGCTATTGCTAGTTAGGCTGGTTGTATTCAGATGTTTTAATAAGGTTTTATTTCACAGCAGTGACAAATGTTGCTGACATATAAGACAGACACAATTGTTAACTGGCTGTCACAAATGAAGGCAGGTCAGGGAGCCGTGGATTCTCCTACAAAGAGCACTACATTTGTGTGCATTAACTGTGATGGCTGTGACAAGGGATGCCATGAAAATAATATTAAAATGAAAAATGCCACTTTAGTCAGAGGTCTATACTTGGGGTCTATATGCACACATGTCTGCTGCTATTACTATGCCAACTATGTAAAGGGACTGTTATTCCATTGAAAAACAAACATAAATATGAAATTGTTTTGTTTTAAAAGTTGTTTTGCATTTCTCACAAAATTTATTTAAATCTGTCAAATAATGTAAATTAAGTTCAATTTATTGTTATGTCAGTAGTAAGTTATGGACAATCACATAAGCACACAAATAGTATGAAAATGACGTGGAAGCTATAAAGGACACTTGGTACAAAACAGGTTCCTCTGGGGAAACCATGGTTTAATTAATAAACTGAGTCATTCCCCATAGAGCAGGGGTAGGCAAGTTCGGTCCTAATTAGCCGCTGTCCTGCAGAGTTTAGCTCCAACCCTGAAAAAATCTCACCTGCCTGTAGCCTTAGTAATCCTGAAGACATTGATGAGCTTGTTCAGGTGTGTTTCATTAGGGTTGGAGCTAAAGGACAGTGGCCTGCAGAATCATAGACGGTGCGTTATTCAATGGTACCTTAGGCACGTAGCCTGGTCCACAGTGTAGGACCAGATCCAGATCCCCAGAGAAAATAATAAATCTTCATAAAATAATATAAAATAATCTTCATCTACAAAAAAGTGTTAGGCTTCATTCTACGAGTGCCACAAAGGAACTGAGTTATCAAATTGTGGTTCCCAAAGACCCATTGTGTAACAGGGCTTGGAAGACAGCTATGAGACCTTAAGAATGGAAGGGGATAGACCAGGGGTGCCCAAACGTGGTCCTGGAGGGCCGGTGTCCTGCAGAGTTTAGCTCCAACCCTAATCAAACACACCTGAAGCAGCTAATCAAGGTCTTACTAGGCATACTAGAAACTTCCAGGCAAGTGTGTTGAGGCAAGCTGGAGCTAAACTCTGCAGGACACCAGCCCTCCAGGACCGAGTTTGGGCACCCCTGGGATAGACCCACAGAGAAACAATTCTGGAGGAACACTTGCACTGAAGCCACTAGGCAGTTAACTGGGTCCAATTCCCTGCACCATGAGGTGAAAACCCTCCACTTGGAAGGAGTATGATACCCTCATGGCAGGAGCTCTAGCGTTTAAGATGGTTCAGGAGCTGATCCCCGTTAGGGGTCAGACCCACAGTGATGCGAACAGATCTACTTTCACCTGGCTGAACTTACTCCTAATTAATTCCACCATCTTGGAATGGAGTTTCCTCAGCCCCTGCCTCAATAGGCTGTCTGCTCCCACATTGAGGTATGTGGAATGTGAACTGCTCTGTGAGAAAACAGTTTGCCCTGTGACCATAGAAGGACCTGGTGCACCTGTCTGCATCGATGGTACAACCACAGACCCCCAATGATTTATGTTGATCATACAGACAAGGATGTGGTTGCCTCTGAGGTTTAGGAGGAATAACGTTTGAGCTAGAAATACAGCTATCATCATTAATGTGCCAAGAGAGATGATGCTGTCTCTACAGACCTTGAGTTGAGTAGCCCTCCAGGACCGCTCCCCAGCCCATGAGGGAAGTGTCTGTCATTAGCATCTTGCAATGACACGATGCCCCCAGCACAGGTCCCTGGGGCAGAGACTAAGGTTTCTTCCACATCACCAAGGAATGAAGGCATCTGTGCATCACATTTATCATGTGGAATGGGTTTAGTTCTGAGCCACCACTGTAACTCATGTGCTGCAGGCCAAAAGGGTTCACTTGGATGCTGCTGCCACAAGACCCACTGCTGAAATCAGCCAGTCATCGATAATATTGAGTACATGGATGGCCTTGGAGTCTCAAAGGAGCCAGTGCTGCATCCATGTACTTCATGAAGGTGCGAGGGGGTAGTGCTATTGGTATGCTTCGCCCTAGAAAGCAAACCTCTGGAATTTCCTGTGTTGAGGAAGGATAGATCTGTGGAAGTATGCGTCCTTTAGAATAAACGTGACAAACCAGTCCTTGGATCTGAAGGAAAGTGTTGCTGCCTGTATGAGGAGCTGGATGTAGATGGCTGGGGCTGCCTTCTGGCAGGAGCCAAAGGTGTCTCTCCATGGCCACCAGTACTGACATGGAGCAGCCGATGACTCAGGATGTCTCCTTGGTGGGCCAGAGAGACAAGTCGGTGGCCTGACGCCAGTCAATACTTGCTTTTGTGGCACACTTCCTGCTTCTCTGCCGGTCTTTTGATGTTAAACTTAGTCATGACACGGGTCACAACCTCCACCAGCTCCTTATTAGCAGGGGATATGGGTGGTGAGTCCTCCATATCTCCAGCCTTAATGGAGACGATATCCACTTCCTCAGAGCTGGATAACATAAACATCGAGCTGTCACTCAGGGCAGAAGAATCCTTGAAGAAGAGAGCCGAGAAAGGGCCAAAGCCATGTTGGGATTTGAACCAATGATGCAATCATTGATTCATCATGCAGTGACAAGAAACCTGAAAAGCACTTTCCATCCAGTAAATCTGGTTGAATCCAGCAGTCTGTAGCTACACTTTGGGCTTTGGGTTCTATGTGGAGTGATTACCAATTGAATGTTCCACTTTTCATGTTAATTAATTTCATGATACTTGTCAATGACCCGCTCCCATTAACTGCATTTGAATTTATGGCTTTAATAAAATACTATTTCATGTTATAAAGCTTGCTTTAATCATGGAGTGCACTGATCAGCCTGTGTGATTGTGTGTGTTTGGGCAGATGTAGATGAATGCTCTCAAAGCCTACACACCTGCAATGCAGACCAGATCTGCTATAACACCAGAGGCTCCTACACCTGTCAGTGTAATCCTGGATACCAGAAACATGGAGAACAATGTGTGGGTGAGTTCACACTGCAATCTAGTCATCAAAGCAGCCTACTAATATAACTCAGCAATATATACAATAAATATTATCCTATAATAAGTATATATTATCATGCTGGTAAGTGCTGGTTAGTACTGTTTTGGGCTGTTCTAGAAAACAAAACGTATAAACTTGTCAGCCAGTGTGGTCTTTCTGGTCAATGTGGTTGCTGGTTAAGCTGGAGGGTCAACAGGTTTTTGCTAGTTGAACTGGTCTAGGGGGAACTCTAGTTGGGAGGGGGACACTTTCAGTGACCTTTTCTAGTGTCTATTATGTCTTTAGCATCAAATATAAATACTTCTGTAAAACAATATTACACTTATATTTCATGTAAATAATATGCTAATAATGATAATTGGCTTTAATTCACAATAATCTCAGTGATGCACTGAAATTAAATGATTTTTTTTCTTAAGTAATAGACACATTTACTGGAAATTGTTCTTACCCGTAATTAGTGTTGGGTAACAATAGTTCTCAGCATTTCTGCCAGGATTGTCTAGCAAATGACGAAGCACTCACTGCATTCAGAACAGACATTCTCATTTACATTTATGGATTTAGCAGACACTTTTATCCAAAGAAAATTACAAAAGCAATGTCAGGTTTATTAGACAGCTTTTCGGTGCATTCCCAAGACTCTAAATTAGGTAACCCTAAGTGAGTAGGTAAGTAAGAAAGTCAACTTAATTAGGTTCTCGGTCTAATTAAGACCTAATTAAGACCCCCCCCCCCCCCCCCTACTTTCTTCTTTTTCCCAACAAAAATTT
>NW_015505815.1:880995-896270 GCF_001515645.1 Sinocyclocheilus grahami
ATAAAACCCCAATTAACACCCCCCCCCCCCCCTTTAAATTCATTGAACTCCCTAGAATGATTTTATTTAATAAAACATTCTCAAATACATTAATAATTGTCTTCATTACCTTCAACATCAGACTTGGTCTATTAAGAAAATAATCTTCGTCTACGAAAAAAGTTTTTTCTATCACCCTGTAAATGTGTTAAGAATCCTATATAAGTTTAATCAAGCACTGTGTGTGTAAACCTCTTTGCAGATAGAAATGAATGTATGCTATCACACTACTGCATGCACAGATGTGTGAACACTGCTGGCTCTTATTACTGTGAGTGTAAAGATGGCTACCAGCTCGCCAGCAACAACCACAGCTGTGTAGGTGAGTCAAAGACCTAACCTGCCTTCCTGTCTGCACAGCTTTGCACAAGAGTGTGTGTTCAATGGAATTCAAGATATCCTGCAGTATCTCTCTCTCTTAATGTACAACCCTCTCTTTGTAAGTAGCACATTACATTGAGCCAATTAATTAAAAAATTGCAAGGTGTTGAAGGGGATTGTTTGAGTTAATCTAAAAAATATTAAAACATTAAATAGCAGTCTGTGTTTTTAAGTGTTATATTGACTGTAGAAGAATCATTATTAGGCAACATACAGGAATCTTCTAATATATTAAAGTAGTACGTTATCGTTTTACTCTTATTGTCACTCTTAATACCATAAAGTGAAATAGATTTCAGTACGATATAAGGGCAAGAAGGCCTAGCTGATGTCGGTCATATTAGCATGCTTAACAGTTCTGCCAAGAATTTGATTTCAAATATTTAACAAAGGAATTTAAAAGATCTCATAGGGTGGACAAGAGTAAGAGGAGCTTCAAATTAAAGGTGAATCTGTTAGCACAACATATTTCAAAAGGAGAGAGACCAGTTGGAATCGATCATAGGGTTTACTGGAACAGCCAAATGTAGTGCCCACCCTCTATGTTGATGTAAGGGGGTCTTTCAAAGGTTTAATTTGCAACTCCACATTGTTCATCTGTTTTGAGGATACTCAGGAATGTGAAACTTTAGCCTGATATCTAAATTCTGAATCAAAGCTTGAAGGTCTTTGCCAATAAATTATGTTTGCTGATCAACAACGTCAGGAATTCCTCAGCGAGGAAAGGTTTCCTACAAAGGTTTTTTTTCCTTTTTTCATATGCACTCAATGGAAATTGAAGAACATGCTAATAAGAACGGCTCTTAGGACCAGTACAAACACACCAAATATGTGTCCGAGGTTCTGTAGGTCTGTCTGCAGGGAAGGATTTTATTAAGCCTCATGATGAACTTCTTAAATATTTTATTACAACTATCAACAAAGATGATCAACCAAAGGCAAAATATTCTGTTTGCCCATCAGGTCTGTGACTTAGATTTTCTGCAGAACGGCGTAAAGAGTGGTCTGCTTTGATTTAGAAACACTGGATTCAGTGCTATGGTTTGAGTATCATATCTCCGCTTGTGATGTTCCTCATCTGTAAACTGCTTTGGATAATCCATAGAAGAGTTTATCCATCATGCAAAGGAGGCAGAGCCAGGAGATTAGATGGAACCGGCAAAGAAGGCTGAGTCAGGGAAGTGAGGTGGGGCCAGGGTACTGGACAGAACTAGCCGAGGAGGAAACACAAACACAGCTCTTACAGGTCTATAAAAGTGTAGGCATGTCTTAACAGGTAAAAGTAGGTCAATAAAAGGTGCAACATATTAGAAATACTTTTAACTTGAAGTTTAGCTTACCTGTCAAAAAGAAACCGCAAGTTCTTCATATTGATTTAAACCCAAACATTCCATCAAGTTCCTTCATCTTGTAAAGCCCCGTTCACACCAAGCACGATAAAGATATAGTTCTAAAAATCGTTCTCAATATTAAAGAATAGCATAGTTCACACCACAACTATAACAATAACGATACAGAGGAACGATATCGTTGTGATCACTTTCAAAACGATTTTTTTCCAGCTGATGAAGGATAAAACACTGACAGCCAATCACAATCCATCCTGCTGTAACGAGCTTGAGAATTTAAAGAGGCAGACGCATGTGCACTTCGTCGTTCGCTGGTGTGGACGCTAAAATCGTTATCTTTATAGTTATCGTTCTTGGTGTGAATGGGGTTTAACAGTACTGCCAGTGTTTACCCTTGTTTCACCCCATCATCTGTCTCTGTGTATTTTGGCGTGCTCTTTTAAAATCGGCTAAACACTCTCTGGTCAGCCTGTTACAGTAGCCACGCCCCAAACTATCTCTATTGGCAGTGTGTAGGTATGCAAATATATATATATATTTACTTCCTAACTTGCTGTAATTATTCATTGCTATCAGGATGTGAACAGACTTTCAACAAAAAAATATTTCTGGAAAAAATTGCCTACACTACCTTTAACATAGCAAAACAAGAACTTGCAAAGGACAACTGAAACAATAAAGAGCTATTAGACACAGGATACTGATGAACTAAACTAGACACAGGTGAACATAATAAGCTGCTAAGGAAACCGATCTAACGCAAGAAGTAACCAACAGGAACTGTGAAAATTCAGGAACAGTTCAAAAGACAATCTAAGAGTTCTTGGATTGTCACTCGTTATTAACTTTTTGTTTATTAAACTGTTGTATAAAGCATCACATTTGCAATCGTGCCCTTAATCGGGAAAAAAACTTGTTTGTATGATGCTGCTTAACTATATTTTATGATGTAAATATACTTTTGTTTGCCCTCATATCTTGATTTTTGTTTGGGTTGTCAAATGAACACCTTGATAATGAACGTATGCACTAGCAAGGCATGTTTTTGTTTGGGCTTTGTAAAGTGCATGACATCCTCGACAATGTGGTCTTGTAGACAGTTGATATTGCGCACCCTTACTTGATGCTTTGACTGGTTTTAGACTGTTTTTGTTGTTAGAGAAGAAATATGTGAACTGTCCAAATAAATTGTTACTATTAACCAACGTATTAAACTATTGTTAAAAAGCAATATTACACTTGGAATTGTGCTGAATATAACTATGAGTAAATTACCTGTAGATAGATTACCGATATAATTGTATTCAGTAACTGTGTATGGATTTGGCTTTTGTTTCAGATGTGAATGAGTGTGATCAGACTCAGCCGTGCCAACATCAGTGTTTCAACCTCCTGGGCTCATATGTCTGTCAGTGTGATCAGGGTTATGAACTCGCGCCGGATTCAGTCTCATGTGTGGGTAAGTGCTAACGCTGGATCTTCCTGTGCTTGGTTTGAGTGCACTTTCTGCTTGCCAAGTGCATTAGGCTTTAGAGAAAATCATTTCAGTTAGAAAGAAAGACGAGTGAACACCAGAGTTTTAAATCATCAGTCCCCAAGTCCCCCTTATAGTGATTAGAGTTATTCTTACAGAAAGAGCACATTCATTACTTGACTTGTGACTCATATGCTTAACAGTTCTGCCAAGAATTTGATTTCAAATATTTAACAAAGGAATTTAAAAGATCTCATAGGGTGGACAAGAGTAAGAGGAGCTTCAAATTAAAGGTGAATCTGTTAGCACAACATATTTCAAAAGGAGAGAGACCAGTTGGAATCGATCATAGGGTTTAC
The DNA here is from genome assembly GCF_001515645.1 of Sinocyclocheilus grahami. Lineage (NCBI taxonomy): Eukaryota > Metazoa > Chordata > Actinopteri > Cypriniformes > Cyprinidae > Sinocyclocheilus > Sinocyclocheilus grahami. Next base: position 884,598 of record NW_015505815.1, read on the forward strand.
TGGAACAGCCAAATGTAGTGCCCACCCTCTATGTTGATGTAAGGGGGTCTTTCAAAGGTTTAATTTGCAACTCCACATTGTTCATCTGTTTTGAGGATACTCAGGAATGTGAAACTTTAGCCTGATATCTAAATTCTGAATCAAAGCTTGAAGGTCTTTGCCAATAAATTATGTTTGCTGATCAACAACGTCAGGAATTCCTCAGCGAGGAAAGGTTTCCTACAAAGGTTTTTTTTCCTTTTTTCATATGCACTCAATGGAAATTGAAGAACATGCTAATAAGAACGGCTCTTAGGACCAGTACAAACACACCAAATATGTGTCCGAGGTTCTGTAGGTCTGTCTGCAGGGAAGGATTTTATTAAGCCTCATGATGAACTTCTTAAATATTTTATTACAACTATCAACAAAGATGATCAACCAAAGGCAAAATATTCTGTTTGCCCATCAGGTCTGTGACTTAGATTTTCTGCAGAACGGCGTAAAGAGTGGTCTGCTTTGATTTAGAAACACTGGATTCAGTGCTATGGTTTGAGTATCATATCTCCGCTTGTGATGTTCCTCATCTGTAAACTGCTTTGGATAATCCATAGAAGAGTTTATCCATCATGCAAAGGAGGCAGAGCCAGGAGATTAGATGGAACCGGCAAAGAAGGCTGAGTCAGGGAAGTGAGGTGGGGCCAGGGTACTGGACAGAACTAGCCGAGGAGGAAACACAAACACAGCTCTTACAGGTCTATAAAAGTGTAGGCATGTCTTAACAGGTAAAAGTAGGTCAATAAAAGGTGCAACATATTAGAAATACTTTTAACTTGAAGTTTAGCTTACCTGTCAAAAAGAAACCGCAAGTTCTTCATATTGATTTAAACCCAAACATTCCATCAAGTTCCTTCATCTTGTAAAGCCCCGTTCACACCAAGCACGATAAAGATATAGTTCTAAAAATCGTTCTCAATATTAAAGAATAGCATAGTTCACACCACAACTATAACAATAACGATACAGAGGAACGATATCGTTGTGATCACTTTCAAAACGATTTTTTTCCAGCTGATGAAGGATAAAACACTGACAGCCAATCACAATCCATCCTGCTGTAACGAGCTTGAGAATTTAAAGAGGCAGACGCATGTGCACTTCGTCGTTCGCTGGTGTGGACGCTAAAATCGTTATCTTTATAGTTATCGTTCTTGGTGTGAATGGGGTTTAACAGTACTGCCAGTGTTTACCCTTGTTTCACCCCATCATCTGTCTCTGTGTATTTTGGCGTGCTCTTTTAAAATCGGCTAAACACTCTCTGGTCAGCCTGTTACAGTAGCCACGCCCCAAACTATCTCTATTGGCAGTGTGTAGGTATGCAAATATATATATATATTTACTTCCTAACTTGCTGTAATTATTCATTGCTATCAGGATGTGAACAGACTTTCAACAAAAAAATATTTCTGGAAAAAATTGCCTACACTACCTTTAACATAGCAAAACAAGAACTTGCAAAGGACAACTGAAACAATAAAGAGCTATTAGACACAGGATACTGATGAACTAAACTAGACACAGGTGAACATAATAAGCTGCTAAGGAAACCGATCTAACGCAAGAAGTAACCAACAGGAACTGTGAAAATTCAGGAACAGTTCAAAAGACAATCTAAGAGTTCTTGGATTGTCACTCGTTATTAACTTTTTGTTTATTAAACTGTTGTATAAAGCGTCACATTTGCAATCGTGCCCTTAATCGGGAAAAAAATCTTGTTTGTATGATGCTGCTTAACTATATTTTATGATGTACATATACTTTTGTTTGCCCCCATATCTTGATTTTTGTTTGGGTTGTCAAATGAACACCTTGATAATGAAAGTATGCAAGGCATGTTTTTGTTTGGGCTTTGTAAAGTGAATGACATCCTCGACAATGTGGTGTTGTAGACAGTTGATATTGCGCACCCTTACTTGATGCTTTGACTGGTTTTAGACTGTTTTTGTTGTTAGAGAAGAAATATGTGAACTAACTGTCCATATAAATAGTTACTAATAACCAACGTATTAAACTATTGTTAAAAAGCAATATTACACTTGGGTTGTTTGGCCTGTTGGAAGGCCTGTATTCTCATATATAGACTACAGTAAATATGACATGTTGCTAATCACAGTCTTTTCTCTGGTATCATAGACATCAATGAGTGTGACACAGGCCACGAGTGTAGGGAAGATGAGATGTGCTGGAACTATTACGGAGGTCATCGCTGTTACCCTCAGAACCCGTGTCTGGAGCCTTACGTGCTGACGTCGGAAAAGTAAGTCAGTCTGTGTTTATATCCTAGTACTAGAGCTAGAGATGAAGATCACAGAAATTGACCAGAGACACTTAAGCATGGAAAGGAAAAAAAATAGAAGAGTAATATTCTTGCTTTCACTCCTAGCCGGTGTTCGTGCCAGTCTGCGGGTGCATGTCGAGGCCTGTCGCAGTCTATTGTTTACAAATACATGAGCATTCATTCAGAGCGCAGCGTACCAGCAGATATCTTCCAGATTCAAGCCACAAACATCTTCCCCAGTGCACACTACACCTTCAGGATTAGAGCTGGCAATGATGGAGGAGAGTTCTTCCTTAGGGTGGGTAACCAAACCTTTCATTTTTGTATTTCTCAAACTGGTAAAGTCATTTCATTTGATATCTCTCTGACAAATCATGTTTTTGGCAATGGTCAACATTTTTTTTAAATGGTTTTGAAGTACAAAGAAAGCATCAGACTATTGTGGTTTGACCACTGGGTGGTGCTGTAAGCCAGCTGCATTAGTAGCTTCAGGCCGTAAATGTCAGTCAATGCAAGTCTTTTGTTGACAAATTAGATATTTCTGGTCACACTGTGCATTCATTCTTTATCTCTTCTCACATTCAGTTTTAACACAGTTTCTTGTTATGCAAGGTAAGGCCTGATTTGTGTAGCACATTGCACACATGCAGGTAATTCAGTTTTGTTTTCCCCAGTATCACATCATCAAATATAAATGTCTCGATCATGCTGAATGTAAGCATTTCTCTGTGTCAGTTGCTTTGGAATATCTGGATAAAATAGGAAAACATTAGGCAAGAAATGAACTCAGCACCGATTGTTTCCCCAAGCTCTTTCTTTCCCAAGTGCAGAGCAGGATATTTGACAGCACATTTATCATTGTGGGGAAATATAATTATTATTATTATTATTATTTTTTACTGCATTGCATCTTATTTCAGTTTATTTGTGATTTAAATAAACTTTAATAACAGTGTCACTGTCACTTTTAAATACTGTAAGTGCTTTAATTCTGGACAGAGAGTGCCTATGTAAGTGAGTGGTGTGATGCTCGGATGGGGAGCTATTTTGGAGGAAGACGGGGATCCAGTGGGAGGAGGATGGGAGAAAGTCTGTTTAGATAGTGTTTAATTGTACCGTGCCAGGTTTCATCTTTATATATTTGGAATTAAAAGCATAATACTACTTTTATAGTACTTTTAGTGAAATAAATGTACTCATATCATGATATAGGATTTTTAACAAATAACAAAAAGAGACCACATCTCACCTGCATCATTACACTGGTTGCTGATAAAGTATTGAATCCAATATAAGGTGCTTTTATACTTGATGCTGACTTGTCAGTTGCGACATTCTGAGGTGTGTTATTCCCAGTAACAAGCAACGCTGAATAACATACCATTCATCCAGGTATCACGGATTTGTTCTCTCTGGTTTCATACAAACACAGATGCTCCAATCTTGCATTTTTGTTATAGTATTGAAAATGAAATTGGAGGAGTTCAGTATATTAATAGTACCGTAGTATTGTTGCTGTGTTCATCTTTTTGCCAGGACGACTGTTTTGTGTACTGTAATGGATTAAATGATAACACAAGTAGCCACAGTGTAGTAGATAAGTAGCCTCCGCTTCACCCTGATGGGGATCAGATCAGCTCCGTCTTTCTTTGCTCTCATCTGAAATGAAGGTATGACTGTGACTTTGCTGTTGCAGCCTCAAGACTGTGAAATGGTTTGTCATTGAAGACTGTATTGTAAATTGGGTGCTCTGATTTACAGTAGTTGTTTCAGTAATGTTTCTGCAGTGTGATTCTCCATACAGAACTTTGGTCTAGTTTTGAAAGAACTTTATGAATAAGTTTGAGTTGAGTTACCTCTGGTGTGGGCTACTTGTGAGAAGTGTATGTGCAACACACGCTCAGCACATGCTCTTTTGGAGATAAAGTCCAGAATCACTCTTTCCACCATCAACTTTACACCGATTTAATGGGCATTGTGGTAATATAAAGGAGCCTGAAATTTTACATACAAAACAAGACCATGATACATCATTCAAATTGTTGTAATGGAGTAATACATAATGAATTGACAAGTACTTAAAGAACTTTCAAAACTTTGTCCACTGATTTCTTTGGGATGTATTCATTACTGTACCTGTAGGTACATTGAGTGAGGATAAATTAATCTTATGAATACCCAATGAAGTGCACATTTTACAAAGCACATAAAATAACGATCTGCTGGCTTACACTCATCCAGTCAGTGCAAACTGTTTTTGTTGCCCGGCCCTGATCCCTGCATAACAGTATACAATTTCAAAGACCAAATACACAATGACAATAATATACCCAATGAGCTGAAGGATCATGTGTGTTCATTCAAAGAAAGGTTTTCCTATGAATTAATTAGTAGAAAAGTCCATTTCTACACTGCCTTTGTGCCTCTTGCTTCTGGAAAATGCAGCTGAGAGTCTCTGCTCACATTCCACAAAGTCGTAAAAGTATCTGGTGTCAGCATTGCTATGGAACCAAGGGCCTGTTCAGCTTCCTGGGGTGTTACAGAGTATTTGTTAAATCTAGCTAACAAAATATATATTGTGTGTTTGAGTGGTCCAGACGCTACAATAGCCACATTTAAAGATTGATTCAAGGTGAATTGTTGCCTGACCTGTCCTAGCTACTGTACACTGATCAGCCACAACATTAATAGGTGAAGTGAATAACATTGATTTCATCATTACATGGTTAAGGAGTTTCATATATTAGGCAGCAAATATACTATTAGTTCCTGAATTTCATGAGTTGAAAGCAGGACAAATGGGCAAGTGAAGAGATCTGAGTGACTTTGAATTGACGACTGGGTCAGCGCAGCTCCAACACATCAAGTCTGGTGGGGTATTCCTGGTATGCAGTGGTTAGTAGAGTACCTACCAACTGTGATGCAAGGAAGGACCATCAGTGAACCAGCATCAGGGTCATGGGCTCATTGATGTGCATGAAGGGAACAAATACTAGGCAGACCAGTCCGATCACACAGAACAGATAATGTAGTATAAAAATGCAAAAAAAACCAACAATGCTGCCCATGATAGAATGATGTCAAAGCATGCAGTGCATCACAGTTTGCGGCGTATGAATCTGCGTAAACCGGTCAGAGTGCCCATGACAAACCCTGTCAGCCATGAAAGCATCTACAGTGGGTACATGAGCATGGAGCAGTGGAAGAAGATTGCCTGGTCTTCTAGTTCAGGTGGGTATGTGTGAGTCATTTACCTGGGAAAGAGATGGCAGCAGATGCACTATGGGAAAAAAGCATACCGACAGAGACAGAGTCATTCTCTGGACAATGTTGTATTGGGGAAACCTGATAACAATGGCCACTTTCAGCAGGATAATGCACCCTGACACACTGCAAAAACAGTTCAGGAATAGTTTGAGGATCATGGCAAAGAGTTCAAGGTGTTGCTTTGGCCTCCAAATTCCCCAGATCTCAATCCGATTGAGCATCTATGGGATGTGCTGGACCAACAAATCCAATCCATGGATGCCCCACCTCACAAGCAGGACTTAAAGGATCTTCTACTAATGTCTTGATGCTAGCTACTACAGGACACATTCAGAGGTTTTAAGAGCTGTTTTGGCAGCATGAGGGGGAGCTACCCAATGTATTTGGTATTTGGAGCTACTGTATGTTGGTATGTTGTAAATATGTACCACACAATTTCATGTGACATATGGAGATGCCTGAATTGAACAAATACTATATACATGCAGGGTCTTTAACAACAACAACAACTGGCTCACAGCAGAATTAGGAAGACTATGTTCTGCCAAATATAAGGCTTATAACTTCCTTAAAGGGGTCATAGGATGCCCATTTTCCACAAGTTGATATGATTCTTTAGGGTCTTAATGAAAATTCTGTAACATAGTTTGGTTAAAATTTCTCAATGGTAGTGTAAAAACACCTTTTTTACCCTGTCAAAAACGGCTCTTTTCAGAACATGCAGATTTGTAGCATTTTCCTTTAAATGTTAATGAGCTCTGCTGCCCCCGCCCCTCTCTTCCGAGCTGCTCTCAGAGAGACTGTTTACTTTAGCCGCATTCATCGTGAAACTAGCTAATTAGCACATTATTAGGAAAGGCGATTTGCAAAGATTCGTTAAAAAAACCCTACACTCACTTCTTCTGTAGATGAGGCTGGATCATGAAAGATTCACGCGAACATAGACGCATTTATGTAGATCAAGGGTGCATACCCTTCAGAAAAAATGTAATCCACTGTGTCTTCAGCAGCTCAGATGTCGGGAGTAAATGAGGACTGCTATGTTCATTATTACATCCAACAACAGAACACCTCGATTGCTTAAGAGTCATTCTTGTCTACATCTGCTCCGGCGGTGAAACAATGGCGGACTGATGACAGCTCACTCAGGGCGGAGCTAAGCTAAGAGCTGTGCTGAAACACTACTGTCAATCAAACTATCGTGGGAGGGGCCTGTCTGTGTGACGTCACACAGACCGGCATCTGAGATCGGCTCGATTTGAGAAAGGGGTAAAGATTTTAGTAGATTAACAAAAAACCACTGGGTGGATTTTTATCACTATAGGGTGATTGTGTACACACACTGCCAACACACAGTTCAGTTCAAACAACTTGTAAAAGTGCATGAAGCAGTATATGACCCCTTTAAAAAACTAGGTTACCTCTTTCGAGGCTGTGAATTGAAGAGTGCTCTACCACTACCTCATGTCTGCTTGTTAATTTAGTCAGTCTGCACACAAATAATGTAGATTTTGATTAAAACTACATTTATTTCTCATCACCATCATTGAGGAAATTCGATGATATTTTGGGAATATTTCGCTGTTTTGCCGTATGTCTGATTTCCATGTATTTGTTGTTAATTGCATTAGCGGTTCAGCAGCGTTGGTGCGATGCTGGTCTTGACCAAGTCCCTGGAGGGCCCACAGGAGCTGATCGTTGATCTGGAGATGATCACTCAACACACAGTGATGAACTATCGCTCAAGCTCTTTGCTACGGCTCACCATCATCGTGGGACCCTACCCCTTCTAACACTACTGCTGCTTCACACATTTATACACACCCAGACTGCTTGCATTAAAGCTACACGCAGCGACGCTGAGATGTTATGAACTGCTGACTGTTCTAATGTGTCTTTGACTTGCAGTCATACAAAAAAGAACCTGAATCTTATTCATATTATGCCACTAAAATGGTTGCCAATGTGACAAAAAATAACATTTTATATTGCTAATTTCCAATCTAAAAACTTTATTGGTTTTGTCGTATTTCATCATCGTCTGAGGCCGAGTCGCAGAGGAGATGGTGTAGAGAGGATACTGAGTGTGATCAACCACTGAGAAGTATTCATCAACAGAATAGAATGGATGCTTTTGAATGAATTTCTACTGTATATGAAGGATGGGTGATTGTTAGTCACACTCAAGTACAGCACGGTTACCAAAAGCATCATCTTATCGTGAGTTTATTCACATTTGCAAGTACGAGTTCTGCTTGCTGTCAGAGTTTGTCAGTTAAAAAACTGGGGACACGATAGGTTTGAGAACAAACGTCTCAAACGGTTAGACAGCCTCGGCGTCATAAACGGAATAACACGACTGGTGCCATGCTTCCATATAAATGACACGCTTTTCCATTACTAAACTATAACCATTACTAAAAATGACCAGTTATGTTCTGTAACAGTTTCATGTCAAATATAAATTGGGAGTCTTTTTTAATCAGAAATTTGTCAGCACATTAACGGAAACTCATCAAGCCACATCACAGGAAGTTCACATTTTTAAATCCTTCAACAATTGGCACCTTTTAATTCCATTGTAATCTTTCTCTCTCTCCTTTTTTTTTGCATCAAAATTCTTTAGTTTGATTGTAATCAACATTATGCTACAAATGCTTAATTTTGCAATTTTAAACCTTGCCTGACTGACAGCCTTTTTAAACATGTTTTTATCAGAAGCATGTCAGTAATAATGGTGTGTTTGGTCTGTTCAGAGTGAAATAACCTCAAAAGTGAAAGGAGATTAGATTTAATTGCAAGTTGTAGGGCAGCTCTTAAATGGAGTGTATAAGCGGTTATGCATAAATTTGTAATAATGATCTTGACAACAACAAAAAAAGTGACTGCAGTTGATTCCTAAATAAATTTGAATTCTCCGTTGTCTTTTTTAAGTCTGGAGCCTTGCTAATTTAAGAACAAGCATTTACTCAGTGCCATGTCTTTATTAAATGTTCCTGCAATTGTTTGCACTTTCATTGATTGAATTCATTGATGTGAAGGTGTACGTGACTGAACGACTCTACTGTATAACAGCTTTCTCGCTGACTATTGCTTAACTGTTGTCAGCAGACAGTAGTGTTTTGGCACAGGAATGTTGAGTCATCTACCTAAATTTTTTAATTTTTTTTGAAGGGGCACAATTTTTGGAGTCCTTCTTTCTAACCCTAACCTGCAAATTTTGGTCACTAATAGATATAAAACAATGGTCAAGCACAAATTTGAGATCTTTCAGCTGATGTGTATTTTGTCAGTAAACATAGAAAGTGAAAGCGGTGACCTCCGGCATCTTAAAAGTTTGTCAAAACATTTGTGTATGGGTATCGTATGTTGGTTTAGTTGCATTGCTAACCTATGTTTTGCACTGATGACATGAAAATAACCTGATTCTGGCTTTGCAATTTCTCATAATTCATCTGCTTTCAAATAAATAGGCTTCAGCCTGACATTACTCTCCAGCTGAAACACAGATATCTCAGAGCTTTTAACAAGGATGAAAAAATACATTAATATCCTGTTATGGAACTTTTTGGTCTTTAATAAAAATTGATTTTCAATTGTTGACCATCATTATTTGTATGCTGAACAAAAACAGTTCAAAATAAAGGGAAATACATCTATTATCATCTCAAATGTTGATTTTTTTCTTCTTATAATTCATATAATGTTATAATCACGTCCTGTTTATATAAAAACCAGCATGGGGCCTAACACACCTTCCTGGTGTTTCTAACAATCCTGAAGACATTGATTAGCTGGGCCTACATAATATCTTAGCACTCTTTCCAAGCAGAAACAAAAACTAATTTCATCCTGAATCACTGAATAATTACCTCTTGCAATTTGACAATATACAACGGTTAAGATTCTGGAAAGTCTTTATTTAAAGTTAGTATCAGTGTCTCCAAAATGTAGGCATGAAACTGCATGCATAAACGTATCCAGTAGAACAACATCACAGTTTCATCAAGTGGTGATAGAGAATCTCTTCATCTCTTTACAAATATTTTCATCTTGTTGAAAACGGTACTGACATTGGTTATACTGTTAGTAGTTAATACAGTTCAAACAAACAGGCAATCGCTACACTACTCAAACTGTCAATGTGTATTTCAAATTTCCACCCATGTCACCCAGCTGCCACATAAAAATACATTGTTTACAAGTTGAGAAAGCAGTAAACAATTTGTCACATTCATTTGAGATAAACATGAATAAATAGAATAGCATGTATTTCAAGGAAAGTACAGCAGTCACAAAGTAAAAACACAACAGAAATGAATGAGTGCATGAGAAGATCATGTAAAAGAAAACCTTGGATAATTTCAGTTGCGGTACCTAATTAACGGCACCATCATGCAAGTCATCTGCAAAGAGTCTTCATGCTGAGAAAAGGCGGGTGAATCTGACATAAACCTCCTAGTCATATTTCACTCCAAAATCGAAAGGAGAAAAAAGAAGAAATGGTGCTTTGCATAAAGAAAATTAAGCCTAATTGAAACCCTGGAGCACAAAAGCAGTGTTAAATCACTGGGGTATATTTGTAGCAATAGCCAACAATACATTGTATGGGTCAAAATTATAGATTTTTCTTTTATGCCAAAAATCATTAGGATATTAAGTAAATATCATGTTCCTTGAAGATATTTTGAAAAATATTGTAAATATATCAAAACTTAATTTTTGATTAGTATCATGCATTGCTAAGAACTTCATTTGGACAACTTTAAAGATGATTTTCTCAATAGTTTGATTTCTTTGCACCCAGATTTTCAAATAGTTGTATCTCCAAATATTGTCCTCTCCTAACAAACCATACATCAATGGAAAGCTTATTTATTCAGCTTTCAGATGATGTATAAATCTCAATTTTTCGAAAAATTTACCCTTATTTATAAATTTACCTTTTTGTGCTCCACTCAGGGCCGTTTCTAGGCATAGGCGAGCTAGGGGGTCGCCTAGGGCGACACCAGCTGAAGGGGCGCCAATGAGCGCACATCCTATTATCTACTTTATAGAATATATTTTCAATTATATTTTCCGAGATCTAACTGTTCTATTTTATCAATAAATGTGTCGAAGTAAGTTTCCCAGTAACATTTCATATGCTTGAGTAAGGTTTAATGTATTTATTTGGAATTATGCAACGATTCTACCCCCATACATTTCCACTGCTGTTTGCTTACTTGTGATATTATCAAAGTTCCTGAACTCCATTTGCACATGATACCATTCCATGAAACTGCACCTGCCAACGAAAGGCTGAAACTCAAGAGATCAACAATGAAAAATCTGTAGAACAAACAGACACATGTTAAGCATTACTTTCATTCGAAGTCAAGAAAACACAAGCGGTCTGTAATATTACCAACCTGTTGTTATGCAATCAAATGACTGCGCCACAAGGTCATTGATCTTCTTGCCCTGGTTAGCTTCAGGGCCATTGCAGAAGATCTGATCCACAGTTGCATTTGTATGAAACATCCAGTTGTTTGCTGTGAAAAGTCTAGGAGAGATGAAATCGGGTGAGTGGGAGAACTCATACAGTGGGACATTGAGGGGTATTTGTCTCGTTTCTGATTGCAAAAAAAAAAAAAAATTAAAATAAATAAATAAATAAATAAAATAATGCGTTACGTTACTTTTGCATTACTTTTTAAATCTGGACAGGACTTGCTTGTTTGATTTTAAAATAAAAAAAGTTATAGTTTTGGCAAATATAAAAGCCTTTTCACACCAAAAGTGAAATGAATAAGCCTCAGCCTGAAGGGAAAGTAAATTTACATCCGTACAGTAGAATACAGAAGACGACATTTCAACACACTTCAGCAGTAAAAAAAAACAAAAAAAACACAAATGTTTGTCTAGAGTCATGTTTGTTTATTAGTACGGTTGAACTGGATCATCGAAGCTCAGAAGTAAAGACATTGGTTAATAGAATGGGATTAAATACATAAAGCATATTTGTGTTGTTTAACATTTAATTATTGCAGGTTTGCGTCATATTCTGAGTTGCATTATTTTTATTCATTTTGAGGAATACTGAATCT
>NW_015505815.1:896388-911931 GCF_001515645.1 Sinocyclocheilus grahami
GATGAATTAATGCATATTCATATTTATTTTGAACTACAGTAACATCTGATTTCTCTCGACATGGGGACAGGAGAGCTGTCAGCCAATAAATTGAAAAAAAAAAAAAAGTTACTTGCGTTACTTATTTGAAAAAGTAACTGAGATATTCTCTTGTAAATCAAAAAGTAATGCGTTACTTTACTGGCTAACAACAGTCTCGCAGTGTCCATACCTGGCCAATGTCCACCTAAAAAGCCGCTGGATCCTTGTGTGACGGTTTAAATTTGGTTATAAACTGCCTTGAAAAAAAGGTTTGGAGATTTCATATTTATTATGATTTTAGACTACAAGAACTGCAGGATGATGGAAAATGCTTGAATGTGACAAAAATGTGTCTGAATATTTAATTGGTTTTATTGGAATAAAATAATAATAATATCGATCTGACTACATTGGATTACACAGTAAAAAAAAAACTAAATCGGGTTGAAAGTTAAGAGAACAGCTGCACTTTCACTTTTTATAGCATATGATAAGATAAAATACAGCAGATCCATCAGACATTTAAACCTCTCTCAGACCAGGAGAAAGTGGCGTATCTGTTAGGAGAACAGAAGAACTGCTGTGTGTTTGCTGCTCAATATGTGTCTGCCTGTCACCACAGAAGAGAACACACTCAGCCTGCCCTGATCTGATGTTTCCAGCACAGCTACATTATATTAGGCCATATTACTCTATTATATTACTTAGATGTACATTTTTCTTCTGTAAATATGTCTTAATTCCTTATTTTATTTTTATTTCTAGTTTATATACATTAGTAATTCATTTTGCACTACATTCTTAATACTTTTTATATATTATTATTATTATTCTTCTTTCTGTTAATACATGTGTACTATTTGTGAGCAGTCCAGCTGCAATTGCTTTGGCAATACAAATGTATAATTTTTGTCATGCCAATGCCAATGTTCACTCTTAAATTGAAATTGAAATTGAGAGAGAGACACACACACACACACAGAGAGAGAGCATTAATTTCCTTTATAAATTCAGCCCTGGTAAATGGTTTTTCACCTCCCCGAGCTGAAGGTGATCCCTAAAGATATGGGAGTTGGGGGTAATATGAATCAGACTACATTGCTGAAGGGGTATGGTGATTTGGTTTTTCATAATGTGGCGAAGAAAACTCTTTATTATATTTGTATTAAATCTGTGCATGTTGGATAGTTGCAAGGAAGACCAGATACTAAATGGAGAAGTAAGATTTCTATTTGTGAGGGAGTATATCCGTCATGGAGAGTGTTATATAAACCTCCTGTATCTAAGCGATGTGGAGATCTTCAGTGGAGAGTACTCCATTGTGCTATAGCCTCCAATAGTTTAGTTTCAAAATTTAATGAGATGGTTTTACTGTGTCCATCCTGTAATGCTCATGATACTGTTTTTCACATGTTTTTTGAATCTCCAAGACTTGGTGCTTTGTTCGTAATACTTGAAAATTTGATTATAAAATTGGGGTTTTCATAGTACGTAGTGACGGAAATCCTCAAATGGAAGTAGCAGCAAAGTCATTGAGTCCTCTACGTGTATACGAGACCAGACAGTGAGGGTGTCTGTGGTGTGTGCTTTTATGCAGGCTGGTTGATGAGGTGCTTGATTAGTGACAGGTGCAGGTGCTCAGAACTCAGGTGAGAGGGATCGTTGTGATTGGGTGGTGATGGAGCCTGGCCGATCTGTTACAGCAAGGATGTTTTAATTGATCAAAAGTGATGATAAAGACATTTATAATGTTACAAAAGATTTATATTTCAGTTAAATGCTGTTTTTCTGAACTGTCTATTCATCATAGAAACCTGAAAAAAATCTACTCAGCTGTTTTCAACATCATAATCAGAAATGTTTTTTGAGCAGCAAATCAGAATGATATCTGAAGGATCATGTGACTGGAGTAATGATGCTAAAAATGTAGCTTTGAAATCACATTTTAAAATATATTCAAATAAAAAAAGTTATTTTAAATAGTAAAAATATTAATTTTTTTTTACTGTTTTGCTGTACTTTGGATCAAATAAATGCAGGCTTGGTGAACAGAAGAGACTTCTTTAAAAAAACATTAACAATTTTACTGTTCAAAAACGTTTGACTGTCAAAAGTGATGATAAAGACATTTATAATGTTACAAAAGATTTCTATTTCAGTTAAATGCTGTTTTTCTGAACTGTCTATTCATCATAGAAACCTGAAAAAAATCTACTCAGCTGTTTTCAACATCATAATCAGAAATGTTTTTTTTGAGCAGCAAATCAGAATGATATCTGAAGGATCATGTGACTGGAGTAATGATGCTAAAAATGTAGCTTTGAAATCACATTTTAAAATATATTCAAATAAAAAAAGTTATTTTAAATAGTAAAAATATTAATTTTTTTTTACTGTTTTGCTGTACTTTGGATCAAATAAATGCAGGCTTGGTGAACAGAAGAGACTTCTTTAAAAAAACATTAACAATTTTACTGTTCAAAAACATTTGACTGGTAGTGTATGCAACTTTATTTTTTCTCTAATTTCTAGCTTTTAATTGGCTTAGAAATCAGATACACTGCTGCACAATAATAATGATTTGTTAATGTTTATATACTACAAACACTTTATCACCACATAAGGCAGAATGGTTTCTATACTGTAATAAATACTTTGTCAGTTAGCACTGCATTATTCATATACTTTATTTATTACCTGGAGATGACTTGAAAAATCCCATATTAGGGATCTCCTGGTATGACTTCTGGCTTCGAGTATGAATGAAACATACATTGCACTCTGTAACGGGGCTGACGAGACGTGAGACGTGTGGATCCAGGCAGGGAGGGTCAAACAGGTATATGGTGGGCAAAACACAAGAATAGTCCTAGGGCTAGCGTAGGTCACCGATCGGCAGACAGAATCACAGGGGCGAGACAGAGGGAAAAATCCAGGAAAACAGGCAAAGATCAGGAACCACAAAAACAGGCAAGGCAAAACAAGGAAAACACAGAAACTCGGAAGGAAACCACGGAGACTCGGAAAGGGGTACAGGCTAAACAATACTCAGCAGAGAAAGGTGGTTAGAGTGGGTGTTATATAGTGAATGAGGTGATTAGAAACAGCTGTGTGCAATGAGTGCAATCAGGGCAGTGTGCAAATTGTGCAAAGAATGATGGGAAATGTAGTCCGGGGTGCTATGCAACAGTTTGTGTTGTGTGAGAGTCAATGTAATGGAAAGGGTGACCTCTGGTGGTGAATAAACGGAAGTCCATGGACCGAATTCGTGACACACGGAGTGTTTTGCGCTCCGTGATGTTCATCTCGCCTTATTCTGGGTCCGAATAAAACATCAGAACCACTCACTGCTAACTAAGTAACTTCTGTAGCTTTATTAGGTATTTGTGTATATTTTACTTCATAGAGTAATGGCGTTTTCACAAGCACTATTAAGTTTAGGTAATTTGTATATGTTTGTAATGTTCTTCTGTCTGAGGGCTCAGCCACCCTGAGGATGAAATAGGCTAGAGTCTCTTCATTTCTCCTGATATTTTCTAAATTGCCTAAATGTCAAAATTATTACAATAACAATCACATCATATAGCAAAATCCTAATACTGTTATTGCATTGAGTCATATTTCCCCCTTACGAAATGGTTGTGTTGTTGTCTGCCCTAGCTCCCTCTAAACCTATTATAAAACGATGTGAATATTTGTCTGCTAAATTGCTACTGTAATCTTACAATAGATAAATTATCCCAGAAATACTGGGATGAAAGTTTATAATACAGATGTAAACATTGATGTCTATGGTAGCGCGACCAAAATAGAGCAAATCTGCTTTGAAAGTAACTGCCACATAACGCTTGTGTCGATTGCATTGTTTCACAACTAGGTGGCGAAAAGTGACTTAAAAAATGTATAGTTGAATGAATAATTTATTGAAGAAAATTGTTCAAAAACGCTGATATGTTTATGAGCGATATGTTTATGAGCGAGTTGTTGAATCACTGATTCAAACAACTTTTTCATAATTTTAATATTAAATTGGTGTATTAAATATATTATATTTTAAATACATATACACTACCAGTCAATTCGTATAATTTTTTATGTGTTTTTTTTAAACCCCTTACGAAATGGTTGTGTTGTTGTCTGCCCTAGCTCCCTCTAAACCTATTATAAAACGATGTGAATATTTGTCTGCTAAATTGCTACTGTAATCTTACAATAGATAAATTATCCCAGAAATACTGGGATGAAAGTTTATAATACAGATGTAAACATTGATGTCTATGGTAGCGCGACCAAAATAGAGCAAATCTGCTTTGAAAGTAACTGCCACATAACGCTTGTGTCGATTGCATTGTTTCACAACTAGGTGGCGAAAAGTGACTTAAAAAATGTATAGTTGAATGAATAATTTATTGAAGAAAATTGTTCAAAAACGCTGATATGTTTATGAGCGATATGTTTATGAGCGAGTTGTTGAATCACTGATTCAAACAACTTTTTCATAATTTTAATATTAAATTGGTGTATTAAATATATTATATTTTAAATACATATACACTACCAGTCAATTCGTATAATTTTTTATGTGTTTTTTTTAAAGAAGTCTCTTCTGCTCACCAAGCCTGCATTTATTTGATACAAAATACAGCAAAAGCAGCAATACTGTGAAACATTTTTACTATTGCTTTCTATTTGAATATATTTTAAAATGTAATTTTAATTAATTAATTAATTAATGTAATAAAAAATCTTACTGTTCAAAATCTTTTGACTGGTAATGTATATTAAAATGTTTAATAATTCATTCAAATGAATTAAACCCTTTTAAATAGACTGCAGCAATAATATTGTGCCACACATTATTTTGTTTAGTTCAGAATCGTGGGAGAATCGTGATCTATATTTGAATATGTTTAAATGTGTTCCATATTAGTGATCAAACTGACCCCTGCACACTGTTGACCCCTTAACCAACCCTTAAACCTCCCCATACCACCATGTTCCACACCTTACCAGTATTAAACCTCAATAGCAGCAAAAGTGTTGTACATTAACAAAAGCTTCTAATCATTGTATAACATCTGTTAAAATAAGCATACTAGGGTTATATATATATATATATATATATATATATATATATATATATATATATATATAATAAAACTATAAAAATATAATAAATAAATGACTGCATAAGTGTTATGGGGTTTGTTTCACTTCGTTTTTAGACATTTGTGAACTTCCCTAAGCACTTCCCATTAGGGAAATCTCTGCCACCATTCTGAAGTGCCTTCAGTGTTCCACTTCATCAAGTGGATGGAGTAAGTTTATATGGACAGACTCTCAATCCCTCGATTCTGACAGATCGAGTTGACTCATATTTTATGCAGCTCAATATACCACAATGCAACATGACTGGTCCGCAGCCCACACAACTGTAGTCTATGAAATATTATTTTGAGATTTAATCACATAATACTTCTTCCTACATTAAGCTGAATATATCAGAATACTGTATAATGGTGCATCAAACAAATTCATAAGGGGAAAAATGCAAATGATAAATCAGCTCCACAGCGGATTCAAGGTTCATGACATTCCTATTTAGCCCACTGCAAGGGTTCCACCAGTAGTGAGCATTTGTGCAATGCAAGCATTGACAAACATCAGAGTTAACACGATGGAGGGAAGGGCAAAACAGATTGAAAAAGTGCCTTTGCTCTTGTTTTGTGAACTTTTTCTACTGATATTTTGGCAGTTGGCAAACTAACATAGAAGGTGTATTTCCACCAACTTCTGGACTATAGTGTGGAACGCACAATGATTGGGGGGAAAATACATCATGAATTCTATGAATTAACCCTGTAATTTTGTGGATTTTAGTTTGTATTTGAGTTTTGTTCCTGTTTCCAGTTCTCTTCTGGCCAAATGAACGAATGTAGTGTGATTTTTTTTTCAGGCTGCATCATAAATCAGATATGTGCATTGATATCATTCAAAATTAATTTTACATCCATCTTCTGCGTAAAGATCAGGATACGTCATACTGACATTTGGTGGGAAGGAAAAAGTTGCAGTTTGAAACATAAAGGCAGAGCTGCCATTTAGCTAGTAGTAGCTGGCTGGCTTATCATTGGCCGTAAGCATGATGAGACTGTGTTGCGGCGGTCATAGCTGGTCCTGGTATGGTGTGTTCATAGCTGGCCATAAGTGTCTGTGCTGAGGAATTGTCTAACTGTTGTGGTCTTCACTGACATTTAAGGGCTGTGTTGTGGTTGTACCTGGGTGCAGGTCCATATGGCCTGGATACAGACCGGATCAGGTTGAATATGCAATAATTCTTCCAACCTGTTCGCTACTGTCTAATTGCTGTCTAATTTCTTATTATTTTATTACATATAGTTGAAGGGGGTTGCTATAAAAATAATTTTAAACAAATTAATTTCATTTCAAAATAAATGCATGTCAAAAAAATTATAATATAAATAAATAAAATCAATGTTTTCTGTATAGCTGTTTTAATATTGTTACGGAGCGACTGACATGAGAGACGTGTGGATCCATCTGCAAAGCTTTATTTTAAAATGTGGTCAAAACAGGCTTGGGTCAGACACCAGCAAATAGATATAGACAAGGCAAGACGAAAGAGTAATCCATATACAGGCGTGGGTCAAATGACGGCAAACGTAATGCAGAGGGCGAGGCAAACAGTAATCCAAAAACATGCAATAATCCAGGCAAGGGGCAAACAGAGTCCAAACGACAAAACAACAGAGAAATCCAAAACAGGCAAGTGATCAAGAAACAGGCAATCAGGCAACACGACGTGGCTAGGCTCAGACTAGAACTAGGAACTTGAAACTAGGACTGGGAACTGGCTCCGTAAAGTTGCTAACGCAAGAACGTGATACACGCAAACAATACTTGCCGTTGAATGGTGGTTTGAGACTGATCTTTGTAGTGTGTGTAATTGGCTGCAGGTGAGAAAGCAATCAGTGAATTGGAACATGGGAAATGTAGTCCGGGGTGACATGTAGCAGTCTGTGTAATGTGAGAGTCAATATAATGGGAGGGCAACCTCTGGTGGCAAGTGGATGGAAGACCACAGACAAGATGCATGACAAATATACACCTTTTCCGGGATAAGTTATATATTAGGCGGGGGTTTGGGGGTGGGGGTGGTGGGGGAGTGTAGTGTACTTTAACTGGCAAACATTAAATAATACCTTTATTACTGTTACTCACATGGTTTACTCTGAACACACTCCTTGACATCATCTGTCATTTCCCAACAAATTTAAGCCAGCATAGCCATAAACAGGCTATTTTGTGCTTGACAGTTCATGCACACAAAAGCCTCTGTGTCTGAAATGTTTTAAAGAAGTGAACTTGTATTTCAAGTTTTAAAAAGGTCTATGTGCAAGTTTACATCTGGAAGCCCTACATGTCATCATCTAACACAATGCTGGGATACATTCAAGTTAACACAAAACCGAAACTGACCCTGTTAACGATACTTTTAACACGTGTTCCAGGTCTTTCTTTCACCTGCCATAGAGATACTTCCTATCCAATCAAGACCCACGCAAATATTTTCTTTGTTGAATATCTTGTTAGATGATGAAAGTATTGGTTGCATGTTGACTGTCCTCATAGTTCTTATTGAACTGCATTTAATGCCTAAATTTGCATTTAATTACCTGTATACATTTCTAATGATGTTAAACAGCTAACACTTCCAAAAAGCAGGTTTAGCAAATAAACTGTAAGCTAACTAAGAGTAAGCTGTTAACCTAAACTTTTCGATTTAAAGATCAGAATAAGTTTTAGTTTAGAAAAAAGGTACACAGCTGTCACTGGGGTGGAACTCTAAGAGGTACAAAAGCTAAAAGCTACATCTCTGTACCTTATTTACTCCTAAATTATACATATTAGTGCCTTAAAGGTACATTTTAGTACTGTATAATTACATATTTGTACTTTAAAAGTACATATTAGTACCTAAAATCTACATATTAGTGGCTTTTGAATGTGTATCTTTTGAACTGAATTTGTTAGTAATCACAGTAACTTACTCCACAAATCTAACTTGCTCCGGAACAGGTTATGTTTCATGGTTACTAGTTTCTCAGTTAACACTACTAATTCAGAGGTATTCAGCTCATGCATGCACTTCTGATGAGGCTCAGTGGCTGTGACAGCACATATTACATGATACATAGTTAATTTTATTTTACCCCCTATTCCCCTAATTATGTGCTCTTTGAGTTGAATGAACTAGCTCCTGATCACATTTCTATATGATCAGTATAAGTAGGCCATGTTTGGTTTAAATCCTCTCATGGTTAAACCAAACATGTCAGAGTGAGTTACACTTTCTGGAGCACCCTCAATAGCCTCACGTTTATTTCATTTGAAGGCATTAAGCTTTGGCTTGGAGAGTGATGAGATCATACAAACAATGGTGACTTTTTACAAACTTAGAATTGTTCACAATTCACATGTAATTTCACATCTAATCATATCTTATTTGGTTTTAAAATCTGAACTGGCTCTACATTTTCTTTTGCTATAGTAATGATATAATTATCAGCGCAATGCTGCAGAAAGTTTTGTGTGCGGGGTAGGTTTAGGGGAAGGGTTAGCGTATGGGCTAGAAATACAGTTTGGACAGTATAAAAACCATTACGCCTATGGAGAGTCCCTATGATACATAAAAACCAACATGTGTGCGTGCACGCGCGCGTGTGTGTGTGTGTGTTTTCAGACTACAAAAAAAACATGAATTAAGCTTGCTACTTGTCAGAACAAAGCCCAGGACACTTTTCCCCAAGTTCACTTTTTTTCAACACTTCAGCATAATTGGATTATTGATGAACTGCTTTTTGCTGGGTTAATACATGTTTAGTCCTGGCGTTCACTACACAAAACAGTTTACAGAAGTCATTTCACTTTCAGCATACCCTCTCTGAACTAAAACAGAGAATTGCAATTGTCAGTACCCTCTCTCTGACAGCACCCTTAACTTGACCTGAAGTGCCATCTTTCAGATAAGACATACTTTTTTAGCATTTGATTTGGATGTGTGACATCACTCAAAAAGTCTGGTTAAAATGGTGTGAAAATAACTTTGGATGCTATTATTTCAGTTGTTATTATCAGTACTGTTCAACACTTTGTTGTTTGTAAAATACACTGCAAATTTCAGTTTAACTTAAATTGCTGAACACTCTTGAATAACTTGGTTTGAGTAACTAAATACACACTTTTAGTAATTAATGGTAAATCAAATCAATGCAAATTTTGAACTATTTTTAGCTGATAGTATGCTAATGGAAGCATATATATTTAGATGACAAAACAATACAGGAGTTTGACAGGAAAGAGAATAACACAAAACAGATTATGACCTTTTATTTATTATTGTATTTAGTATTTTCTATTGATCTGCAGCTACAGATGTCAACAGTTTAAATTATGACAATATTAAATTGTTTAAATTTATTTAAAAGTCAAAATATTTATTATTCCTTCTTATAGAGACTGTTTGATTTAGTTTACCCCTAAATGTTAATTAATGCATCAACTATCAAACATGTACTAACATGTAGTTCAGGATGAATCCTTATGACTCCAGTCGTAGTTAAGGATAGCTCTTGATTGATTCACAATTAGCTCATGTCTTCACTAATCATGAGTTCACGTTGAAGTAAGTATTAATTCAGGTATTAGTACATGATTATTCATGAACTATTATTGTTGTAAAGTGTTACCAGCCAGCGGCAGGTCTTGACACTCATATTCTGAGTATATAACAGTGATTAGGACACCATGTCATGTCTTCAGGAACCGCAGTGACAATAGCCACTGAAGATTATGTCATCAGTGGTGTTACATAAAATGACAGCGAGGCGTTCTGTTGTTCCTGAGGATACCTGTTGCATCTGTCATGTTTTTGTGACGTTTTTGAAGTAAATGTGTCTTTTCACAATTTGTTGCAACACACAGCAAAGGTGACGAATGCTGCTAGAAATCCCTAGAGTTAAGTGTGAGACGTATGGTGACCCATACTCGGAATTAGTGCTCTACATTTATCCCATCCAAAGTGCACACACACACCGTGAACACACACCCGGAGCACACACCCGGAGCAGTGGGCAACCTTTTGTTTTTTTGCTGCCATTCTCAGTGCCCGGGGAGCAGTTGGGGGTTCGGTGCCTTGCTCAAGGGCACCTCAGTCGTGGTATTGAAGGTGTACATTCACTAACCCCACCTACAATCCCTGCCGGTACGAGACTCGAACCCACAACCTTTGGGTTACGAGTCCAGCTCTCTTACCATTAGGCCACGACTTCCCCTTAATTTTAAGAGACAAGCAAAGCAGAGAAGTGTTGTATAGCAGATAAATGACAGCACAGGTCAAGGGTTTATCCCCAAAGCGCAGGGAAAGGAAACTGTTGGGAGGCTGCTAGAGTTTTGCACATTACATCCAGAGAATTGCAGGAGTTGGGCTGCAGGCAAGTTTTAAGACAAGGGACATACTGTGAGCGTGTCGTCCGCGCAGGGAATCGGGTTACAGGTGGGGTGTTGGTGCCTGAAATCATAGACCTTTTCAAGCCTAGAGGGGTGAAAGGATTTAAAGAGGGTAAGGCAAATGCAATACTTGCTGTATTTGCCTTAAAATTTCACAACACTTCTGTCGTACCTGATGTTCTTAAAAATAGATATTTTGGATTACCAACGGGCTGATATCCTGTATTACAGTAATGTGGTACTACTATGTATTACTGAACTTTAAGATGATTACTGACAACTGAGGGATGATGAAAAATATCCAGAAATATCATGGACTTTACCTTATATCCCTCCATACACTCCACAAGAAACTTAAGGAATTAGTAATAACACAGTCATAGCAGGTAGTTCACCATTTACTATTTAATAACTACTTTTTTTCATAGTTCCCAGATGGCTACTAGGAACTGCTGTACACAGGTTCATAATTAATTCAAATAATCAGGGTTCGACATTAATTGAATATTATATACAGTAACAGTAACATTAATGCTTGTCCTGGAGAGGTGGATTTTTTGAAGGGGAAACTAATCTGATTTCAGCAAGAATTATTCTGATTTTATTACATTTGGTGTAAGTGGCGATTGGATAATGCATTGACGGTAACAAGGTCACGCCAGTTGCGGCTTGCGCAGCCTGTCTGTGTTTGAAAGAGAGACCGGTGGAGAAATCAAAACAAATAAACACAACTGCACACAGAAGAAACATACTGCAGTAAAAAGGTAGTTTTTATATTTGCCATTCATAAAGACAAGCACTTGCTTCATTCTTGAATGAATCAGCAGTTTGAACGAATCCTTTGAATGAATGACTCAGTGACTCACTCATTAACACACTTGCTGCCACCTACTGGTTTATTTTCATATTTAAAAGTATCCTATCATTGCATTTCCCCCAACATTTCTTATTTGTATATAAAAAACAAAAAAACTGATTTAAAACACATAACATTATTTATGCAGTTGTAATTTTGCAGTGAAAATGTGTTCATGCTACATTTCAGCATCATTAACTGTCTGTGTAAATGCATCTAAATGCCATTGACTTCAACTGCTTCTGTTTCTTCTGCTGTAGAAATATCAGTTTTGTTGATACTGATTTCATTTGATTGGTAACAACCCTATCGTGCAGGGGTCACCAAACGCGGTCCTGGAGGGCCGGTGTCCTGTAGAGTTTAGCTGAAACTTTCCTCAACACACCTGCCTGGAAGTTTCAAGCATGCCTAGTAAGACCTTGATTACTTTGGTTCAGGTGTGTTTGATTAGGGTTGGAGCTGAACTCTGCAGGACACTGGCCCTCCAGGGCCGAGTTCGGTGATCCCTGCTATAGTGTATTATTATATTAACTGAAATTATTAATAAAATGTAAGAATTTGATATGAAAGACGATGCATACTTGTACATTTAATAAGAGTAGGGGTAAAAAAAACTATCCTTTTTATAGACAAGAAATGACCAAAAAAATCAATGTAGGTACATTTCAGTGTGCAGCAACTTTAATCATATGAAATTTAATTTCCAAAAAAATAAAAATAGTGGCCAGTGAAAATGCTGAGTGGCTAGTAATTTTGGAAACCCACTAGCCACAGTGGCTGGTGAGCAAAAAACTCAATGTCAAGCCCTGCAAATAAGTCATTTTGAGGTTTTGTTAGGTTTTGGATAGTAATGACTCGAGTGTTATTACATCCTTCTAAAGGAATGATTAATTATTTGGAACAGTATTCTAAAGTGAGCAGCATAAATCCCTAGTAATGACAGAAGTCATCGAAATCTTTTGAGGTTTTTGATAGTAATTCCTTCTGAGAGATCTAGTGGGTACTGACATTTATCGGTCTCAGTAGTAATCATCCATGTATTCAATCATGATGCAATACACTTATTGTGTACATGCATGTTTTGCATTCTACTCACATAAAAAAATGCATGTCAATACATCTGTATTTTATTTCTGTAATTACACCACCCTTAAGTCAGCGGTTTATAAAGCACATTTTTGTATGCCTCTCATATCTCGTATCCGACAGTTCATGGATCTTTCTCCTAACCAGCTGATGATCTGAATCAGGTTTGTTAAATAAGTTATACATACAAAATGTGCAGAGTGCTGTCTGTCCCCACGAACAAGACTGAATAGCATGACCTTAACCCACCCATACAACATGACCTGTCCCTAACCTTTCCCATATCTTACCTGCTGGTAAATAAATGAACCAGCACTTCTTTTTATCCATTTTATGCTAAAGGTTTGCTTAGTTAGTAGTATAGAGTTGCAAACCTCAATCTTCCCTCATCTTGTAGACGATAAACTTCCCCTATATGCATGAAGAGCAGAATCCTTCTCAATCTTCTGGTGCAGATTTAAAACATAAATCATGTCAATTATATTCATTTTTTAACAGCCAAGAAATGATAAACAGAGTGCCTGATTTGCTCATTGTATCCTAACAATAGTGCAGACAAGTTTTTTGCTAAATGTTTAAAGGTCTGCCAGGGCTGCAGTTTGTGACAGACCTCTCTGGAATGCTGTGACCGACAAAAGCTTCTTTTACTGCCGTCATTGAGACTCTGAGATACGCCACCTTAATTATTTTACCTCTCTCATGCCGTCCAGTTGCCTTGGACATGCTGACTCTGAAGTAAGCAAAACAACTTCATTAAGTGGGGCACTTTGGGTTACTGAGATGTGTACAGTCTTGGGATTGCAAGTCTGGCCACCAAACTAGACGCTGAGGTCTGGTGTGGCATTTATAATGGCTTGGTGGCCTTCACAAATGCTGCCAATGATTTCTTTCTGTAAATGGCTTCTCCTGTCTGTATTCTTTCAGTCTTCTAATGCTTAGCTTACGAATGAGTTTCCCTTACTGATAGTATGGGATCAACACAGTTCTGGCAGTAATGAGTCTCAAGCAGACCTGAGTAGGACCTTGGCCTGTCACAGAGTGTTGACTATTCCATTACTGATGTTTAGTGTATCATACTGTGCAGTTCTCTGGTTCGAACTTAGACATTTTAAAACGTGAATCTAGGAGTCCCACTAATTGAAGCCATGCCGAAGAACTGTAACCAAACCTTTCTGTTTCCCTTTTCAAAACTTTCTGAGTTAGTGTTGAGGTCAAAAGTTGCATACTGTCATTTATGAGCACAATGTGGCTTTGAGGTGGTAGTAGTTTGGTCTCTTTATCTTTGGGCTGGCTACAACACTGCTTATTATTGCCTGTTTGTATCTACTTTGAACAATGACTGACTTCTTTCACTGGCAGAAAAGTGAATGCATCCGCACCCTGAGAGTATTGTGAAATTAAAATGGCTTCTCCAAAACACAGACTTTTTAAAATCTATAAATACTGGTTTGAAAACCAACACATCCCATGCTTTTGGTGCCATGTTTTCTTGATTATGCTATCTCTTGATGATGGTGCACTCATAATTGTTCAGTGCCTAGAATATGGTGGTCATCATTGTCATTTGGCAGTGAAATTGTTAGCATTGTCTTCATACTTAGCTTGGAATGTGGGCTGCCTTTTGGATTATTTTCTTGCTCGAAGCTTGTTATGCAGTGGGATACGGTCGCCTTGTGTGAGAGGACTGTTGGTAGAACCTTAGAAAAACAGGGTGTGGGGAATAATAACAAGACTTTATCCTCCTGTTTCAGAATGGGAGTCTTTATTTCTATGACAGAATGAAAATAGTGAACATTTCTTTGCTTCTAGACAAGGCATGTGGAATTCTGGCCATACTCGCCAATTAAAATTCAAGAAGCAAACGGTAAACTATACCTCTTATAAGTGCATTTTGTTGACAGTATTTTCCCTTTGGAAGTGGAAGAAAGATGTGGGTGTGTAAATGTGAAAAAAAGAGTGAGAGAGAGAGAGAGAGAGAGAGAGCTAGACAGGCATGTAGGAAGCATTAACTCTATCAACATGATGAGACACGACCAGCCACACAAGGGCTGAATTGCATTGAAAGCCTGCACCTGAGTGTCCATGTACTCCAGTGGGACACGATTCAGTAGGAGAGACTTACTTACAGAGAAATACAGCGTCATTGGCATTGAGCTGCACCAGGAAAAAACATTACTCTGATACAGACAGCTCTATTGACAACTTGAATAATACACTTGAATACTTTGCAAAGTTGACATGTCCTGTGCTGTGACATTTTAAATGAGGCAACCTTCATCAATCTTTAATCTTCAACAACTTAAAGCTGCTTCTTTTATTATTACTCTGAATGCAGTTTTATAAATTAAATAAAATAATAATAATAATAATGTGCCACACTCCAAGACCCTTAAAAACGACTAGCAAGGTAGTGAAAAACTCAGCCAAGCATTATACAAACAATATTATTACTAATGCATAAAAACAGTGCATTATGGAATATTTACAACCCAGTCTGTCAATGTGCGGAACAATGGTTATTTGTTGCACCACCTCTGTATTGCATTACTTGTGCAGTTGTATGCAGATAATGAGAAGGAAAAAAAGAGCGTTTCTACCTTTGGTTAGAATCCATCCCTGAACACCTTTGAAATGTGGTTTCGGGGACCTGATCACAGTGCCTCTTGGGTGCATTTACAATTTGTAATTCAAATGTCTCTGGTGACGTATGCCAGCCTTTTCCAATCAATTTGTCTGCTTAAACCTCACATTCAGATCTGCCTTCATCCAATCATCATCAGATGTACAGAACCAAGTCCCTCAGATGTACATCTGAATACTGGAGAAAAGATATATTTGCTATTCTGTTTCATTGTGACTTTAACTATGTGGTTCACATACTTTCCCCCATAAATTTGATAGAATTTAGGCTAATGCAGAATGTTATGTTTTGATTGTTAAATTACGCTTTTATTTAGTTGTATTGTTTAAACCACATTTAGTGTCCTCCATTTGAAAATTCCTATATACAAGCCTTATTTGATCTAATGTACAGAATGCATATATATATA
>NW_015505815.1:911941-912766 GCF_001515645.1 Sinocyclocheilus grahami
GAGAGAGAGAGAGAGCAAGACATGTAGGAAGCATTAACAGGTTACTCTATTAACATGATGGGACACGACCAGCCACGCAAGGGCTGAATTACATTGAAAACCTGCACCTGAGTGTCCATGTACTCCAGTGGGACACGATTCAGTAGGAGAGACTTACTTACAGAGAAATACAGCGTCATTGGCATTGAGCTGCACCAGGAAAAAACATTACTCTGATACAGACAGCTCTATTGACAACTTGAATAATACACTTGAATACTTTGCAAAGTTGACATGTCCTGTGCTGTGACATTTTAAATGAGGCAACCTTCATCAATCTTTAATCTTCAACAACTTAAAGCTGCTTCTTTTATTATTACTCTGAATGCAGTTTTATAAATTAAATAAAATAATAATAATAATAATGTGCCACACTCCAAGACCCTTAAAAACGACTAGCAAGGTAGTGAAAAACTCAGCTACAGGATCTGTAAGATATACACTGTCCACTATACACGACCTACTTCTCATATACATTTGTACAAACGGTGATGGCTTCATCACAAAAGGGGTC
Organism: Sinocyclocheilus grahami; assembly: GCF_001515645.1. Lineage (NCBI taxonomy): Eukaryota > Metazoa > Chordata > Actinopteri > Cypriniformes > Cyprinidae > Sinocyclocheilus > Sinocyclocheilus grahami. The sequence continues at coordinate 912,495 of NW_015505815.1, forward strand.
GGGATGAGTCCTAACAGAAATTAAAAAGTAGTAATATAGTAGCATCCATGAATAGTAGCCATGTTTGTTTGTTTGCTTTTGATGGTTTTCAAACCATAGTAATGTCTTCACTATAGTAATACTGCAGTATCTGTGCTTGCAGTGAATACCATTTACTGCAGTAAAGCCATAATTATAATTTTGCAAGTTAGGTTTATGGGGTAGGGTTTCCATGTAGAGTTTTTTTTGGAACACACACATAAAAACACAATCAACATGTCACAGTGACAGCT
>NW_015505815.1:914034-915832 GCF_001515645.1 Sinocyclocheilus grahami
CTTTTTTTTTTTTTTTAAACATTCGTACATGGTAGTTCATTTGCATCAGCCTTTTATCTGCTCCTTATGGTCACAGCAGTAATCAGCTTCACTCAGGCTGAATTTAGTTGAAGCTGTTATTTACCAGAGCCAAACTCTCACTGTGTTATTTACAAACCTCACTGTAAATCCTGCAGTCATAAATTTAGCTGGCATAGAATGAACACTGACCAAAACCCAAAAAAGGGATCTTTCAAATCCACACCAAATATCTGAGAGTCTATGTCAATACTTTGATTTGAAGTTGGTGCAAAAGAACTGATTATTGATGGGTCATGATGGGTCAATTGTAGATGACCAAATATTAAACCTGGCCCAGATTTCTATATGTAATACACAATAGCTCTATGAATGGACATTCATGCCAGAGATTTTTTTTTCTTGCTCAGCAGCTTCCAATGTCCGAGATTTGAATGTAATGGCAAGGCAGTCCTGTACACTTGACCATGTCTTCAACACAACTTCTATACTCCAGGGTTTTATAGTCCTCTACAGAGCCCATATTGTGGACTAGCCTCCATATGCTGTGGTGTCCATGTGGTCCACCTGTGGTGTTCATATACCCACCGTGAGCATTTTCTCTCAGCCCTCGGCCAGAGCAGCAAGCTTGTACAACTGCCTTATTTCTTTTAGCATGAGCTCCATGTTGTTTAAAGAACTGGCATCTGTTTTCAGTGTTTCAGACACTTCAGAGTGTGTATGTGTGCATGTAGATGAAAGATTTATTGTGCATTACATCAATGATTGAGCATTAGCTGACAAAGAAACATTCTCCTAATCATAAAATATCTCATGCTACCAACTCACGCCCAGGTGTGGGCCAAATGCATGGCAACTACTGCAACACAGTTGGCTTTGTGTGGGAAGACACACACTTGGAGTCTATAGTGCCTCATCACGGCTGCCGTAAGGCTCTGTCATGATGACCCGAAACAGCTGTGTGATCAGCTCAACGACAGAACAGACGTGTCCTCTACAATGTCCCCTGTGCAATTTCCTGGACATTGTCAACAGCTTGAAGTCTTCATTTTCTACAGCAGCTCGAGACATATCAATGCTAAGCCACTGTTAGCTACACATCATTATGATTACATCAATGAAGCAGCAACTTCAGTCTGATGGGGTTTCTTGAGGACATGCATGTAGATATAGACAGACTGCACTATGATTTATGCGCCATAGAAAATCCCTCCTTTAAAACTGGTGAAATATAAGAAATAATAATGGTGTCCTTTTGAGTTGATCATATTTGTGCTATCCAATGCATATATATACACTGAACAAAATTATAAACGCAACACTTTTGTTTTTGCCCCCATTTGTCATGAGCTGAACTCAAAGATCTAAGACTTTTTCTATGTACACAAAAGGCTTATTTCTCTCAAATATTGTTCACAAATCTGTCTAAAGATTTACTACCTGTGTTAGTGAGCACTTCTCCTTTGCCGAGATAATCCATCCACCTCACAGGTGTGGCATATCAAGATGCTGATTAGACAGCATGATTATTGCACAGGTGTGCCTTAGGCTGGCCACAATAAAAGGCCACTCTAAAATGTGCAGTTTTACTGTATTGGAGGGTCCGGGGGGGGTCTGAAAAACCGGTCAGTAACTGTTGTGACCACCATTTTCCTCACACAGTGCAACACATCTCCTTCGCATAGAGTTGATCAGGTTGTTGATTGTGGCCTGTGGGATGTTGGTCCACATCAGTAAACCCACACGACGCCATACACGCTGTCTGCCATCTGCCCTGTAC
>NW_015505816.1:0-468 GCF_001515645.1 Sinocyclocheilus grahami
TTTTTTTGTGGAGTGGTGGGGATATATGATATTTTCTGCAGGTTACACAATTGACTGAGTGAGTCATTGAATCATTCAGTCAACCGATTAGTTTAAAATACTAATTCATTCAGGAATGAAAGTGTTCTATATAGTATGAATGAAATCTGGATGTACTACTTGACATTCGTCAAGTTGTCATTGTCACATGACCTACCAGCATCAGTTGTGCTGATTCATGCCATTCACAACACCTCTCCCATGGCCTCATTAGATATTACTGATCCGAGTACTTTTCACTTCCTGTTTTGTGAATACTGTGAATTCGAACCTACTACTCTTTTTACGTAGTGTTTTTCCTTTGCCTAATATATAGTAGGAAAGTACTGTATACATACTCTGATGCAGCCAGTGTCTTTATGAATCGGTAATTGAATAATTTGCACAAATTATTTGTTCAAAAACACAGATTCAGGGACAAAAATTAGT
>NW_015505816.1:2218-2784 GCF_001515645.1 Sinocyclocheilus grahami
AAAAAAAAAGCCTTTTTCATCAAAATGTAATGACTTACTCTGCCACTAAATCTAAAATACTTTTTGTTTGTTGTCACCACAACCTCTTATTATTTTTCAGATCCTAACCTCCAAGTGTGATACAGAAGCCACGTTTCACAATCCAGACAACTCCCGATGGATGAATAAGTCCTGTCCTACATTCCCTGGAAAATGTTTTGTCAGGTAACCTAAAAAAATACTCTTTTACTGCATTTTTTTAATAAATGCATGCAGCCTTGGTGAGCAAAAGAGACATGATTTTAGTTGTTAGTGGTTTATATTTAATTGATTTGTACTAAATATATGAAGAATTTTAGTACTCACCATTTATCAGTACTGGCCCTAATATTAAAATAATTTGAAAACTAATAACAATTTATCAGTATTGACCAACATTTTAATATAGTTGCATCCTATTTTCTTACAAGAAGTAAATCACTCCACATTTTCACTTTTTACAGGGTTTCCTTTCTCATTGGCAATTACTTGTAATTACATTACATTATGTACAGTGGGGCAAAAAAGTATTTAGTCAGCCACCAATT
>NW_015505816.1:2967-7150 GCF_001515645.1 Sinocyclocheilus grahami
ACAAATTATTTGTTCAAAAACACAGATTCAGGGACAAAAATTAGTCATTGAATTATTTGCTAAACCTACTTGTTCAAAAATATTGATTAATTTTGGAACGAAACACCACTACTTTGTCTAGCTATGGCATTTTTTAAAACTGTTTTCATAGTTGGAGCAAAAATAGACAACTGGCAATATTCTGTCTAAAAAGTCACTTAATATTATAGTTAATTGTTTATTAAACGGCTTGAGTTGTGGCAGTTTTCAGAATATCATCTGTGATTACCATATTCTGGAAAACGGCTTTTCTGGTTTTGAATATTATTCAAAGTTAACAATGATTTGAGTCAACTTTTTCTTGTTTTCTGGACAATTTATAAAATAAATAAATAAATAAAGTTGAAATGGCAAAATCTCAAAATAATTTTACAGTGTAGTAGGGAAGTATTCTGATGCAGCCAGTGTCTTTATGAATGAGTCATTGAATCATTTGCAAACATGATTTGTTTAAAAACATAGATTTAGGAACAAAAAAGTCATTTAATTGTTCACTCAACCTACTTGTTCAAAAATATTGATTAATTTTGGAACAAAACACCACTACTTTGTCTAGCTATGGCATTTTTTAAAACTGTTTTCATAGTTGGAGCAAAAATAGACAACTGGCAATATTCTGTCTAAAAAGTCACTTAATATTATAGTTAATTGTTTATTAAACGGCTTGAGTTGTGGCAGTTTTCAGAATATCATCTGTGATTACCATATTCTGGAAAACGGCTTTTCTGGTTTTGAATATTATTCAAAGTTAACAATGATTTGAGTCAACTTTTTCTTGTTTTCTGGACAATTTATAAAATAAATAAATAAATAAAGTTGAAATGGCAAAATCTCAAAATAATTTTACAGTGTAGTAGGGAAGTATTCTGATGCAGCCAGTGTCTTTATGAATGAGTCATTGAATCATTTGCAAACATGATTTGTTTAAAAACATAGATTTAGGAACAAAAAAGTCATTTAATTGTTCACTCAACCTACTTGTTCAAAAATATTGATTATTTTGGAAAGAAACACCACTGTTTTGTGTAGCTATGGCTTTGTTATTTACTTAATATTAACTAATATTTTTGTTTAAACTGAATATACCTCCTCTGATTACTGCATTCTGGAAAACTGTTTTTCTGGTTTTGATTAAGTGTCATTTTGATTAAGTGTCAGTGTCATTTGATTAAGACAAATGAATGTGAATCAAGACGTTTAATGTGGTTTTAAAGTACAGAATTGTTTGGCTAGCATTTATAGTAAAAAAAAGTAGTTTAGAACTTTAAATGAGGATAGAAATCAATAAGCACACATAATTTGTTGTGACTACAGTTTCATGTTGACTACAAACTTGATTTAATCTTGCTGGAAAACAAATTCTCAAAGCACACTCATATGTTTATAATGGTAGTAACCTAGAATGCGGTGACACATCTCTGAGAAATGCTCTTCATTCCACCATTTGAAAAGCTTTGAGTTGCTTGAATGAGGCATCAAAACCATGCTCCATCACTCTCTCAGCAGTCCCTCATTGTTTTGCTGCCTTCCATCTTTCAGTGTCTTTGCACCCTGTTTTAGCACTATGTTATAGCACTTAACCGCCACTGTTTCTTCTCATCCATTATTGGTCATTTTCTGTTCTCACTATGTCACTCACAGCCATTATTGTTATCAGTCATCCTCTCCCCAGAGGTTTCCTCTCTCTATCTCTCATTTCTGATCCTCAATGCTCCATCACCTTCTCTTCACCTCACACAGCCCGCAATTCTTTCTCCTTTGTCTGAGATTTCAGATTCCCCCAAAACCCAATGTCAGAAGTTACACTTACTCTTCAAGCATGGGGTGAACTAAAATGTACAATTACAATAAGTTAACATGATTATTTCTACATTGAAAAAATATATATTGTATTATGGTATATTGTTTTCTAATTTTATCATCAAAATAATAATAACACTAATAATACTTTTAAAAAGCAAGGATGCATTAAGCTGACAGTTAAGACATTTATAATGTTACAAAAGATTTCTGCTCTCTAAAAAATGCTGGGTTGTTTCAACCCAACTTTGGGTCAAATATGTAAATATGTAAAAAAAAAAAATTATTTACATTTACATTTTTAACCCAAAAGTTGGGTTAGTCCAAATTTGACCCAAAGTTGGGTTGAAATAACCCAGTATTTTTTTGAGTGTTTTAAATAATTGCTGTTCTTTTGAAGCAGCAAATCAACATATTAGAAGGATGTCTGAAGGATCATGTGACAAGTAATGATGCTGAAAATTCAGCTTTGCATCACATGAATAAATTATGTTTTAAAATATATTCAAATAAAGATTTTAATAATGTTTCACAATATACAATATGTTTGATCAAATAAATTCAGCCTGGGTGAACATAAGAAACTTCAAAAACATAAAAAAAATCTTACTGACCTCAAACTTTTGAACAGATGTCTACATATGTGAAAATGAAATATATAATATAAATAATTATATTATTTATATTATATATAAAGAGAACAAAAGTAGTAAAACTGTGCTGTATGCGTGAATTTGTATGGCTGCTGTATAATAAAGAACCTTGTGCTAGAGAACGAGTGGATAAATTAATTTATTGATTGGGATGTTGTAAAAGCTGTGTGTAAAGGTACATGTAGCTTATCTGAATCCTATTAAATGAACCATTATCGTATTTAGTGGAAGGGATTCAAATGTGGGCCTGTTGCCTCAGTGTACACAAGAGAGAGGAAAACAGATATATAATAGTACATGACATCAGAGATTACATCAGCCCTGGTCTGATCCTGCCAGGTTTTACAACACCATGAAGGATGGATTTTATTAGCATTTGAATGGTGCAACATTTTCACATTATTATCCACAGTGCCATTTATAATGCAAACAGATTTGCTACATACAAGGCGATTCGAGTGATCAAATTAATCCAAGCAGAACATGCTGCTAATTTCCTGGCTTTAAAAGCACAGCAGGATATTTCACATCTAACAAATTTAATCAGCTGAGATTCAAATAATGCATGTAGCATTGCAATAGGAATAGAGTTTAATTGATTTACAGTATACAAGCCATAATAGAAGACTGGGGCTAGCTGTCACATTGACAAACAAAAAAAACCTTGGTTCAGCATTTTTGTTAAAATATATCTTTATTATACAGCTGAATGCATGCTAGTGTTGATTTACCTGTGTTTTACACTTGTTTAGACCTTAGACCATCCAATATGTAGATGACTTAGTTCATTCATCGGAACAGATCTGGAGAAATTTATCATTGCATCACTTGTTCACCAAAGGATCCTCTACAGTGAATGGATGCCATCAGAATGAGAGTCCAAACAGCTGATGAAAACATCACAATAATCCACAAGTAATCCACACCACTCCAATCCATCGATTAACATCTTGTGAAGTGAAAAGCTGTATGTTTATAAGAAACAAATACATAATTAATGATGTCCTCTGTTTATTATATTGTTTCTCCAGTGAAAAAGACGTCTAGTATGAATCAGGAGAGAGATATACATAAATTGCAAGCGAAAACAACCTAAAACAGTATGTTGGTGGATGTTGATGTGAGAGGACAACAGAGGATGGACTTTTTAGCTGGAGGAAGTGTTATTATGGATTATAGACTCGTATTTTGGCCAGAAGCAACAGCTTAATGCTAAAACATTTTAATGGTTGGATCATGTTAATGATGTGTATATATATATATATACAGTGGGGGAAAAAAGTATTTAGTCAGCCACCAATTGTGCAAGTTCTCCCACTTAAAAAGATGAGAGAGGCCTGTAATTTTCATCATAGGTATACCTCAACTATGAAAGACAAAATGAGAAAAAAAAATCCAGAAAATCACATTGTAGGATTTTTAAAGAATTTATTTGCAAATTATGGTGGAAAATAAGTATTTGGTCAATAACAAAATTTAATCTCAATACTTTGTTATATACCCTTTGTTGGCAATGACAGAGGTCAAACGTTTTCTGTAAGTCTTCACAAGGTTTTCACACACTGTTGCTGGTATTTTGGCCCATTCCTCCATGCAGATCTACTCTAGAGCAGTAATGTTTTGGGGCTGTCGCTGGCGAACCCGGATTTTCAACTCCCTCCAAAGATTTCCTATGGGGTTGAGATCTGGAG
>NW_015505816.1:7630-12111 GCF_001515645.1 Sinocyclocheilus grahami
TATTGACCAAATACTTATTTTCCACCATAATTTGCAAATAAATTCTTTAAAAATCCTACAATGTGATTTTCTGGATTTTTTTTCTCATTTTGTCTCTCATAGTTGAGGTATACCTATGATGAAAATTATAGGCCTCTCTCATCATTTTAAGTGGGAGAACTTGCACAATTGGTGGCTGACTAAATACTTTTTTTCCCCACTGTAACTGGGTTGTGACTACAGTTTCATGTTGACTACAAACTTGATTTAATCTTGCTGGAAAACAAATTCTCAAAGCACACTCATATGTTTATAATGGTAGTAACCTAGAATGCGGTGACACATCTCTGAGAAATGCTCTTCATTCCACCATTTGAAAAGCTTTGAGTTGCTTGAATGAGGCATCAAAACCATGCTCCATCACTCTCTCAGCAGTCCCTCATTGTTTTGCTGCCTTCCATCTTTCAGTGTCTTTGCACCCTGTTTTAGCACTATGTTATAGCACTTAACCGCCACTGTTTCTTCTCATCCATTATTGGTCATTTTCTGTTCTCACTATGTCACTCACAGCCATTATTGTTATCAGTCATCCTCTCCCCAGAGGTTTCCTCTCTCTATCTCTCATTTCTGATCCTCAATGCTCCATCACCTTCTCTTCACCTCACACAGCCCGCAATTCTTTCTCCTTTGTCTGAGATTTCAGATTCCCCCAAAACCCAATGTCAGAAGTTACACTTACTCTTCAAGCATGGGGTGAACTAAAATGTACAATTACAATAAGTTAACATGATTATTTCTACATTGAAAAAATATATATTGTATTATGGTATATTGTTTTCTAATTTTATCATCAAAATAATAATAACACTAATAATACTTTTAAAAAGCAAGGATGCATTAAGCTGACAGTTAAGACATTTATAATGTTACAAAAGATTTCTGCTCTCTAAAAAATGCTGGGTTGTTTCAACCCAACTTTGGGTCAAATATGTAAATATGTAAAAAAAAAAAAATTATTTAAATTACATTTTTAACCCAAAAGTTGGGTTAGTCCAAATTTGACCCAAAGTTGGGTTGAAATAACCCAGTATTTTTTTGAGTGTTTTAAATAATTGCTGTTCTTTTGAAGCAGCAAATCAACATATTAGAAGGATGTCTGAAGGATCATGTGACAAGTAATGATGCTGAAAATTCAGCTTTGCATCACATGAATAAATTATGTTTTAAAATATATTCAAATAAAGATTTTAATAATGTTTCACAATATACAATATGTTTGATCAAATAAATTCAGCCTGGGTGAACATAAGAAACTTCAAAAACATAAAAAAAATCTTACTGACCTCAAACTTTTGAACAGATGTCTACATATGTGAAAATGAAATATATAATATAAATAATTATATTATTTATATTATATATAAAGAGAACAAAAGTAGTAAAACTGTGCTGTATGCGTGAATTTGTATGGCTGCTGTATAATAAAGAACCTTGTGCTAGAGAACGAGTGGATAAATTAATTTATTGATTGGGATGTTGTAAAAGCTGTGTGTAAAGGTACATGTAGCTTATCTGAATCCTATTAAATGAACCATTATCGTATTTAGTGGAAGGGATTCAAATGTGGGCCTGTTGCCTCAGTGTACACAAGAGAGAGGAAAACAGATATATAATAGTACATGACATCAGAGATTACATCAGCCCTGGTCTGATCCTGCCAGGTTTTACAACACCATGAAGGATGGATTTTATTAGCATTTGAATGGTGCAACATTTTCACATTATTATCCACAGTGCCATTTATAATGCAAACAGATTTGCTACATACAAGGCGATACGAGTGATCAAATTAATCCAAGCAGAACATGCTGCTAATTTCCTGGCTTTAAAAGCACAGCAGGATATTTCACATCTAACAAATTTAATCAGCTGAGATTCAAATAATGCATGTAGCATTGCAATAGGAATACAGTTTAATTGATTTACAGTATACAAGCCATAATAGAAGACTGGGGCTAGCTGTCACATTGACAAACAAAAAAAACCTTGGTTCAGCATTTTTGTTAAAATATATCTTTATTATACAGCTGAATGCATGCTAGTGTTGATTTACCTGTGTTTTACACTTGTTTAGACCTTAGACCATCCAATATGTAGATGACTTAGTTCATTCATCGGAACAGATCTGGAGAAATTTATCATTGCATCACTTGTTCACCAAAGGATCCTCTACAGTGAATGGATGCCATCAGAATGAGAGTCCAAACAGCTGATGAAAACATCACAATAATCCACAAGTAATCCACACCACTCCAATCCATCGATTAACATCTTGTGAAGTGAAAAGCTGTATGTTTATAAGAAACAAATACATAATTAATGATGTCCTCTGTTTATTATATTGTTTCTCCAGTGAAAAAGACGTCTAGTATGAATCAGGAGAGAGATATACATAAATTGCAAGCGAAAACAACCTAAAACAGTATGTTGGTGGATGTTGATGTGAGAGGACAACAGAGGATGGACTTTTTAGCTGGAGGAAGTGTTATTATGGATTATAGACTCGTATTTTGGCCAGAAGCAACAGCTTAATGCTAAAACATTTTAATGGTTGGATCATGTTAATGATGTGCATATATATATATATATATATATATATATATACTGTATATATTTTTACAAACAGACAGCTTCACTTCAAGACATTAACTGATGGACTGGAGTTGTGTGGATTACTTGTGGATTATTGTGATGTTTCTATCAGCTGTTTGGACTTTCATTCTGATGGCACCCATTCACTGCAGAGGATCCATCGGTGATGTAACAAGTGATGCAATAATATTTTTTTTCTTTTCTAAATATGTTCTAACGAAGAAACAAACTCATCTACTTCTCGGATGGCCTTAGGGCGACCAAATTTTCAGTATTTTTTTTTTTCTTTTTGGGTGAACGGTTAAAATACCTTTACTAAACAAGGTACAATATAAGACAAATTTCAAGCTAAATATTTAGCAGCATACAAATTGACTGCTTTGTCTCAAAACCTAATAGTTATGAGCCCTAAGTGACAGCTTGCCCCTGGTCTCCCCTATACCGTATATGGTCTCTAGTTGAACAACTGAGAGCTTGTCATATTTCCTTTTGTAGGTTTCAACAATAAGGACAGTGACCATCGTGACAGTTATGCAGTAAACAGGTTTCCACCGGCAGTGCAGGAATAAAGCATGTCAAATTGTAACATTTTGTTGCTCTCTTAGACATTCCCTTCTATTTTAATATATAGCACTTTGCATATTTCTTTAACTCAACTAGGCCCAGTGCAAGAAACTGCTTAGGAGAGCATAAAATTCATGGAGCAAAATGTTAATGAGACCACATTAATATACCAAGTACTCTTAGCCTCCAATGCATGTTTCTTTCAGGCATAAAAACAAGAATCAGCCAAGGCTTATGTGACTGATGATTGTGACATGTCAAAGTAACGATGCTATGATTTATCACTGGTCCGCTGATACCTGAACATGAGCTCCACTTGTAGCCAATGCTCCCATTTATACTCCCATTAAAGTTGCTGAAACATTTAAGGGCAGCATATACAACATCACTGACATTCAGCTGAGAAAGCATTTGTGCACTTCTCAATTCTGTTACACGGCTGACGAAACAAATCTGCATGCAAAATCGTCCGCATTCTGCAAATAATTCAAACAGCATTAATGACTTGAAATCTGTTGCACTTTGCAATTGAAATCTGTTGCAATTATCACGAAAGCTGCTTGATTCACAAATGAATATAAAAACATGAGATCAGAGAGGCGCATCGTATTTCAAGTGCATGTCATGTTAAAGTGGTTGACACATTGACATTATTTGTCAGCATCAAGATTTTAGGTTAAAATGTATTTGAGTATACATTCAAGTCAAAGTGTATATTTTAGGTGCTGCAACTGGTCACCATTTATCTTAAGCTTTGCAACATTTTATATTCCTTTTGTCTTTAGTATATCATTTTCAATGGCCCTGCAATGTAATTTAAGTTAAATTTATAGTAAAAATAGCTGTGCTTGCCAGAAGGGTTCCAGAACCACATGGTGCCTGTGGTTGTGCTCATTAAAAATTGTTTGTTACTGTGAAATGTACTGATAAGCAAACAGGTGGCACAATGGAAGATAAGGGTAAAACACATTACACCATATTAATGCAGTAAACATGAATTAAACAACATAATACACTACATACGTTTAAAAAAAAAAAAAAACAATTCCCTTTTAATTATAAGGGGATTCATACAGTTATTTTAGCAGCATTGACATACTATTGTAGTTTTTGTTCATATTTTGCCTACAAATCCTCACAACACATGCAAATGAAGAAACACGCTACAAATACGGTGGCCGAGAGAGCTCAACTTAAGAAAACACATGCAAATTGAAAAAAACACCAGCAAATTAAGAAAACATCTTCATCAGTTTGACAACACACGCGCTGCAAATCCTCACAAC
>NW_015505816.1:12508-25184 GCF_001515645.1 Sinocyclocheilus grahami
AATTAAACAACATAAAAACATTAATAAGGTTAAAAAAAAAAAAAAACAATTCCCTTTTAATTATAAGGTGATTCATACAGTTATTTTAGCAGCATTGACATACTATTGTAGTTTTTGTTCATATTTTGAAAGATTTTATTTTTCTATTTTCTATTTGTATTTACAATTTTGTTTTGTCATATCGTCTTTTGTTTTTATTTTTAGTTATATTTATTTTTAGTAATTTGTTGTATGTTTTGCCATTATTATTATTATTATTAATAATTATTTTATTGAACATGTATAGTTTTTATTTTTAGATATTTTAATACTTCAATTTAAGTTTAGATTTTATATTTTAGTTCAGTTAATGCTGTCCAAGATAAAACTGGGACATCTTAAGAAAAAAAAAGTATAAAATACAAGTTTTTAATAATGTTATCTATGTGTTATTGTTAGTTTTCAAGTAAACCGGTATAAATGTTTTACAAGTATATTTACTGAGCCATGTTTATCAAGTTTTTCTCAGGGTTACACCATGGCTGCGTCCGAAATCTCTAAAATGTTGCCTTCGGAGGCAGCATTCCAAGGCAGGAAGGCATCAAGGCACGTCCGAATACAAATTCTGCTTCACTTCCTGTCTCTGGAGGTACCTTCTTCTGATCGAATTTTGAAGGCAGCATAGATGTATCTTTCAGTGGTGGACAGTAACGGAGTAGCAAATCGCACCAAACGATTCATTCACGAATTAGAATTAACCGATTGCAGCTGTTCTCGAGTCGACAACTCACTGATTCAAATGAACCATTTAGTGCGAGTCTCCAGTGAACTGAATTCACAAGAAAGAACCGCGCGCGCGACTGATTAATTAAATATTCATTTAGTTATCATCCAAACTCCTTCTATTTTGTTGTAGATCATTAAACCGGTACGCTGCCTCAGAAGCCTGTCCGAAATCAGTTTCATGAGGTGCCTTCGTGCAAAAACGCTGCCTGCAAAGTCATTGCCTCAAGTCAGCTGCCTAGGCTTTCGGATGCAGCCCATGTCTTCTTCTTTTTCTATTTTTTTGGTTCAGTTTACATTTATTTTACTTCAGGTAATGAAAATGTTTTATTATAGTTTTAGTTATTCATACTTACAAAAATATATGCATGCCTACTCTCGTTTACTGTAAACATACTATTGTTATGCAATTGATAATATTTAAAAAAATATATTATTTTATACTATTTTAAATATTTATAATATTTTAAATAATAGTTGCATTGCCTCTCCAGCACAAGACACCTGTTCAGACGCGCGCGCGTGTGCCACTGACACCTGCATGCGCGCGCCAGCGCTGCGTAATCAGCGTTTGGGTTAGCGCGTGCCAGGAGAGAGAGAGAGAGAGAGAGGGAGGGAGAGAGAGGGGGGGAGAGAGAGAGAGAGAGGGGAGAGAGAGAGAGAGAGAGAGACTGAAAGATACCTAGTGGAGATGCAAGTCGCTGCTGAAGATTCGCAACAACACGCAAGTGCTTTAGCGCACATCCCCCTCCCACTGCGCTCTCTCAGAAAAAAAAAAACATGTTTCTCTTTAGCCTGAGATACACAGTGATGTGAATATCTGTGTGCTGTTGGAAACAGAGCTCTGAGACTGCTTAAAACAGAAAGAATAGCGGAAACAAGAATTCCTCGCGTGCTTGCAGGAGTCGGACGCATAAGCGATCACACGGGATTTCTTCAGACAGCGGTATGTGCTGCTCTATTCCAACCCTCCTCAAGCGATGTGATTTAAATGATTGTCTACTTTTGCTTGGTCCGCTGTGAACGTTATCGGGAATTTTGCATGTTTGGGTTGTTTTCTGTATAGCCAAACTGTAATGTATTTCATGCGCAAACTGTTGACAGTACAGTAGATGGTTCACCATATATCGCATATCACATCGACCTCATCAACTGTAGCCAAATCTATTTGGGTCAATGACGATAGATGTTGTCAGAGATATCTTTAAAATATATAATATAAAACACACGTTTCAAGTTCATAGTAATGTTATCTTTGTGTTCTTTGTGAGTTACTCCATTTGACCTGACCTAATAGTTTATTTATTTATTTATTTTCTTTTTAAATATTTTAATATTTCAAAACCTCATAAAACTTGTGAGTCACATGACAACAAAATGGCTGCCTGCATATTGGTTACACCAGACTGACTTTAATTTGGCAAACAAACTTTTTCAAATATGAATACTATTTTAAAGAATATCGCTTTACTGCATATTTTTGTTTCCATTTATACATTTAGAAGTCACTTTTATCCAAAACAAGTTACAAAAGAGGAACAATGGCGATTCCAAAGAACCAACCATATTTAATATAAAATGCCAGGTTTATTAGACATCTAGAATAGGAAACAAGCTAGAGATTTTTTTTTAAACATACAACATGTTTGTTTATGTTTATTACTTTTGACACTTAATTTTAGTGTCCTTGTTATATGTACATACTATAGTAACAACAGTACATTAAGCATAATTACATGCAACTAACCTTAAACCAAATACGAATCCTAACCCTGTAGTAAGTGTACATGTTTTTAATTAATTTGACCAGGAATTAAATGTATAAATTCATAAATAACAAGGACACCTTAAACGTGTAACCTTACTTTTTTTTAGCCACCAAAGTGTGAAAAAATAAATAAATTCAGAAATTGAAAAACATGTTAATTATGGATGTGAGATAGACAGCATGGATAGTGTGCTACACTAAGCATTTTAATATTTATGTTTTTATTCTCCAATAGCTGCAGGCATGGAGTTCTCAAATGATTCCACCGGCTTTGCTGACCCCAGACACTTCCATCTGTACAACGAGTCCCTGTTCCAGAACAACTTCAGCGCCTTCAACGGGACTGACAGCTTCTTCCCAAGGGGCGTCAAGATCACTATAGCAGTGGTCTACATGATCGTCTGCGTGGTGGGGCTGGTGGGAAACTGCTTGGTCATGTACGTCATCATTAGGTAAGCTGACGGGTCAAAACAGGATGGAATTTTATATATGTGACCCTGAACCACAAAACTAGTCATAAGGGTCTTTTTTTTAAATTGAGATTTATATATCATAAGCTTTCCATTAAAGCTGAATAAATAAGCTTTCCATTGATGTATGGTTTGTTAGGACAATATTTGGCTGAGATACAACTATTTGAAAATCTGGAATCTAAGGGTGCAAAAAAATCTAGGCCTAAATATTGAGAAAATCACTTTTAATTTGGACCTTGTTGTCCAAATGAAGTCTTAAGCATTGCATATTACTAATTAAAAATAAAGTTTTGAGATATTTACAGTAGGTAAGTTACAAAATATCTTCATGGAACATGATATACTTAATACCCTAATGATTTTTGGCATACAAGAAAAATGTATAATTTTGACCCATACAATGCATTGTTTGCTACTGCTACAAATATACCCGTGCGACTTACGACTGGTTTTGTGGTCCAGGGTCACATATTACCTGATGAATAGAAAACAGGATGGAACTTAATGTATTATTCATAATAAAATGTTTGAGGAGTTGTAGGTTATGGGTTTGGTAATGGGTTTGGTAATAGTACACTGCACAGTTTATTTGAGAGCCATTCTGCATTCTGACAGCAGACCACAGGGTCATGATCTTCGGCTCAGAGACTTAAGTGTTTATTTGCTGCGGTGGACAGTTCAGTACTCAAAGTGGTCATTCTTTTTTCTTTTTTTTTTTTCTTTTCTTTTTTATCTTTCCTTTTATTGTCCTACACCGACTCAACCAATGGCATAGATATGGGGCAGGACTTCTTGTTTGACTAGGAAACTGTCATCATTTTTTCAGTTCTGTTTGGTGCCATTAATGTTTCACAAATTAGGCACTGCACCTTTAAGAGATGTTAAAGGAACAGTACACCCAAAAATGAAAATTCTGCCCAAACCTGCATAACTTTAAGTCAGGTTTCTGTAGTAAAAACTCTATATGGAAATAGATTTTGTGATAATTCATTAAAGACAGACCTTTTGTGAGCTCTGAGGTTGTTAATCGATGGTATATGATTTCATTGAAGCCATCTGTTTGCATTAATTCAACTTGTTTTTAAAATAACCATGTTATGTTAATAGTAATAAAATGCCACCAATCAGAGTCACAGTGATCAGAGCGCAGCAAAAGGACTCCATCCACGCCCATGAAGCAGCATGACAGATTTAACTGCAGCAAGACAGATCTAACTGTCAAAATACTTTAATAGTTGTGTATACTGTATATATGTATATTTTGCAATAGACTTAAAATATATAGTTTCTGTCGACACAGTCAACAACTGTAAATAATTTGTTTTACATTTCACCATCACTGTTATGTCATTTGCAGTGCTTCATGTAATTGTAGTTAACGGCTGTAATGAAGGAAAGAACTACACAGTTTTGTATATTTGCCTGATTTTCAAATGTTGCTTTGTCTCAGATAAAAAGTTTGTAATGTTGTGATTCACCTCATAGCTGGTTGGTTTAGTGCAGAACACCAAAATGTTCGTCCATACAATGAAAGTCAGTGGTGTCCAGTATTATTTTGGACCCATTGACTTTCATTGTATGGACAAAAATGGTTTTCAAAATATCTCCTTTTGACCTGAATAAATAATAAATAAATAATTTTTTGGGGATGAACTATCCCTTTAAAGCAATTGAGAGCCAGCAGACAACATTTAACCCCCACAGTACTGCAGCTGAGATCCCCAATGCACAACCATCTCACCCAGCAGGCTTTGATTGCTATCGACAGCTCGGTGGGCCTAGCGATGTGAAATTAATTTTTACCCTCCATCCTCACTCTTTCTGTTTGTTTACATGCTTTCTCTCAGTTACCTCATCTTTCCACCCCCTCATCCCCCACCTCACCCCTTTCTCTCTCCAATCCTGTGTTGTTTTACAATATGTATGTAATTTGGTCCTGGAGTTTCACTGTACGAGCGAAAGATACAATGGTGGGTCAAAAAATCTGTATCATAACTAATCATGGCACTTTGCCTTTCTTTTCCCAACTCTGGACTTTCGTGTTTACCCCATTTTCTCATCTCATGAACCATCTGGAAGTACAAATACCTTTTTTTTGCATCACTCCTTCACAGTTTATTACAGTTTTTGCTTCTTTGTTTATACTGTAGATGCCAGAAACTAGTTTTTAGTAATTATTATCTATGGTTTCAACATGTTAATACTTGTATGCCAACACACTGCAAGCTAAACAGACAGAGTACAGATAGAGCTACCCACAGTCCTTTGGATTTCATGGCAAGGTCACATATGTAGCCAATGTAATACCATTTGGTTTCAGACATCTAGGCTCCAAAATCCAAAGGCAGCTGCTTTGCCGTTTCATTGCCCAGTCAGTGCATTAACAGGCGGCGTTTTGTATGAAGACACCTTTTAAGAAATCCGGTTCCAGTCTGCTCCATGTGGTCATGTCTAATGATCAAGAACAAATTCAAATGATTATTTTAGAGCAGATGCACTCTTAAAATAAAGGTTCTTTATTGGCATCTATGGTTCAATGAATAATCTTTAATATCCACAGAAATGTTAATTTCCACTAAAGATTCTTTCTAGAGGAAAGCATTTTTTTTAGACTTTTAAAATGTTCTTCACAATAAGAAAAAACGTTATTTTAAGAACTGTTCACCGAGAGGTTATTTGGGGAATCTAAAATGTCTCTGCTATGCCATCCCTGCTGGAAACCTTATTTTTAAGAGTGTATAGAATCATAAGCTGAAAAGATAAAAAAAAAAAAAATAGACATTTTAAAATCGTTTACTTCTTTCAACCACTTCATCAGATGCCATTTTTATTATTTTAACCATGAACACACAAAGGATTGTGGGATATATTATAGGCAGTGAAGTAACAGTATGTTATACCAAATTCGATTTCAGACCTGTCATAAGGGATAGTTCTCCCAAGAATGATTATTCTGTCATCATTTACTCCCCATCATATTGTTCCAAACCTGTATGCCTTTCTTGTTTCTGTGGAACATACAATAAGATACTTTGAGAGATGTCTCATTGTGTTTTTCTTTTATATATATATATTCAATGGCTACAAAAATGGTTTGGTTACCAACATTCTTCAAAATATCTTCTTTTATGTTTCACATAAGAAAAAAAGAAAAAAAAAAAGAATTTATTTTTCACCTTTGTACTGCTCAAGAAGGCAGCATCATTTTGTTTTTATATACAGATGTGGCCTGAACTGTCCATCTGGTTGTGTCTGGTTGTCCCGTAATGATATTGTACTGCACATGGTGCATAGTGATGTACCAGAGGCTAATCATCGGGCAGCCTAGGTTTCCTGTTCTGTGCTGAGTTTTTAGGCTTTCACCCACTCAGGCCCAGCTCACCCACCTTCTCCATCTGCCAGCATGTGTGGAGGCCACAAATGTGTTTACTGTCCCTCCCTCACTGAGGGAAAGTGTATGATTATGAGTCTGATGTATCACTGCTTTTGCTTGGATGAGTGCCGTTGATGATTTCAGCTGTGACGGTTGTGGCGTTCTCTCACTGTTCATTCTCTCATAATGTATTGTTTTGTCTCCTCCTTGCACATTCTGTCGTGTGAATCAATCATGTGTTGGTGTGGAATGTGGATGTAAGTGGTTTACTTCTGCCATGATGTTCTTTCCCTCTTTAAGAGAAGAGTTTTCATGCCAGACCAGCACTTTCACCAATCTCAGCCAATCAGAAGCTTCGACCCACTGGCAGGATGAAACCGTACATGCATCATTCTAATCAGTTTGTGTTGTTCTGGTCTAAATGCTGAGTCAATCCACTCTCTAAAAGCAGTCGTTCCTGGAATGCTTGAGCAATTTCACGAGTTTCATCTCTGTTTGTGTCTAGGTTGTCTGATGACATTGACTAGTGTCTTTTTACAGTTAAAACAGATTGAAGTGTCAGATGTTTGAGGAAGTAACTGGATGGCTGGTTATTTCATGAGTGCCTTGGTGTAAGGGATGATGACATTTAAATGATGGAAGATGTTACCCTATCCATCCATTTTTCTAGCTGACCATCCTTCTTCCTGACTGTCTATCCATCCATACTTCCATTTCTTTGTCATTCATCCGTTAGCCTGTCTGCCTGTCTACCCATTCACCTTTCTGCCCATCAATCCAGCTATTTTTCCATTCATTGTTCCAGAAATCCATTCATTATTGGGTTGTCTATCTGTGTACTTCCATCCATCCATCCATCCATTCTTCCATCTGTGCATCCATTCGTCTATCTGTCCATCCATTCAGGTATCCGTCAATCTGTTCTTCCATGAATCCCCCCATTCATCCATCTGTCCTTCCATGGGTTGTCTGTCTATCCATCCATAACTTTTTTATCTATCAATTTATCAACCATCACTTCTTAACCCATCCATCCATCCATCCATCCATCCATCCATCAATCACTTATTATCCCATCAATGGGTTATCTGTCTATCTAGGTGCATACATCAATCCATCCATCCATCCTTCCGTCTGTTCATTCATCTATCCATATGTCCATCCATCCGTTGGTTGGGTGTCAACATCCATCCATAGGTATGCTATCCTGTTTGTCCGTCCATCCATTCATGTGCTTGTCTTTCCATCCATCCATCACTTGTTATCCCATCCATCCATCCATGGGTTATCTGTCTATCTAGGCACATACATCTATCCATCTATCTGTCCATTCTTCTATCTGTCTGTACATCTATGTGCTTGTCTATCCATGCATTGTCTGTCTATCCGTGCACATCTATCCATCCATCCATCCATCCATCAATCACTTATTATCCCATCCACAGGTTATTTGTATATCTAGGCGCATCCATCCATCCATCAATCACTTATTATCCCATCCACAGGTTATTTGTATATCTAGGCGCATACATCAATCCATCCATCCATCCATTCGTCTGTTCATTTATCTATCCATATGTTCATCTTTCCAGTGGTTGGGTGTCTGTCTGTGCACATCCATCCATACGTATGCCTTCCTGTTTGTTCATCCATCCATCCATGTGCTTGTCTGTCCATGCACCATCCATCCATCCCTGGGTTATCTGTCTATCTAGATGCATACATCTATCTGTCTATCCATGCATGCATATGTCTGTTCGTCCATCCTTTCCTTGGTTCGTCTGTCTATTCATGCATCTGTATGTACATCCAACTGTCTGCATGTTCCTCTGTCTGTCAATCCGTCTCTGAACTCCCTGGAAGAGTTTTGAGATAAAGGTGTGTTTATGGGCATTTGGAGCTAGTTCTCTTCCATTTGGCTCAGCTGGGTCCAGTCAGATCGATACTGGAGCTGTAATGAATTCATCCTCTCTCACTGGACTCAAGACAGTACATTACAAGGAGGAATGAATATGAAACTGCATAACGGCGTTAGCGCTGCTCTGCCGTGCCCTAAATTCAGTGTAAATGCTGTTTGGCTGTAGTGATGCTCTTGTGACTGATGTAAATTCATCCTAAGTATTAGAGTTCTGTTTTTATGTTGGGCCTTCTGTGTAAAATGGTTTTAATGTAATTAAATCACTTTATGACTGGCTTCCATTTATTATAAGATGCAGTTTCACCATAAGAACACCCATATAGTTTTCCACTAAAAGCATGATTAATTTGATCTAATTTTTTGTTTGTTTATTTAGTCTGTGCAGATCTCAGGTTGAATGTATTTTACAGTCCTTTGACTATTTCAGAAACGGCTTTTGTCTGTATCCAACACTGGACATCAGAGCTTTTATTTGTTTATGCATGGGCGCATAGTTTGCCAGTGACTCAGGGTGTCTAACTTCATTGGCTCATTATATATGAGTTTATATGTAGATGTATGCTATTAGCCCCTTTCCCTTATTAAAGTCGATGCAATGAAATTGTTACCAGCAAATTAGCAGGGTTTGTAAAATCACTAGACAGTAGCCGGCTTATTAGAGCATGCAGAGTGTGACTGATTATAAGTTAGGTTGTATTCATACCAGGAAAGTCCGATAGTTCACTTGCTTTGGTCCGGGCCATATACAATGTTATTTGTATATACAATGATTTTTTTTTTGTTTGGTGTGGTTCGCTTTCACACTGCTCTTTTTGCAAGTGAACCAGAAACTGTAAACAAACCACACGTGTGCTTAAGGTAATCCATTCATTGGTTCATCCATTCAACCGTACCAGAGTTTGTTTGGAAGCGGACCGAGACCACCTCTTCAGCTGGGTTTCAGTACGGTTGCTTGGTCCGCACCAGAGTGCGATAGCTGTATTCACACCTGCCCAAAAGATCCGCACCAAAGGGGGAAACGAACTTGAGTTCCATTCAATCGAACCAAACAAGACAGGGGTGAATACACCTTTATACATGTGTTTCATGTATGATCAGGCATGCATAAAGGAAAAAGTGACAAAAGGCCTTTTACTCTGTGCCTGGAAAAATATACAGTAGTTGCAGGGAAGTATTAAATAAAAGGCTTTTCTGTGAGACTCTAAATGGCTTTTTTTTACATCTCTGACTGCTGTGTATGCTCACATAAAGTGTGGTCTCCTCACTTAAAGGTCACCTATTATGCCCATTTTTACAAGATGTAATATTGGTCTTGGGTGTCCGCAGAATGTGTCTGTGAAGTTTCAGAATAATCGTTTATTATAAAAGCTGGAAAATGACATTTTTGAGGTGTCTAAAAAAAGAGCTGATTTGGGGTGTATCCCTTTAAATGCAAATTAGCTGCATATTCCCGCCCCGTCTCCAGAAGAGGGCGTCGTGTATACGTCTCTCTGCATTGCATATCTACAGCAATAAATAGCCGTTAGAAGCAACATGACTGAGAGTGAGTGAACCGTTGTTTAGCCGTACATGTGGGAAGCCAAATGCACTGAAAGTGGGACGAAAACAGTGCAATGTTACAGAGCTTGCACTGCACTGACCTGTCATCGGCGCGGATCAATTGACCGAGCTGCGCAACCGTGCTACCGAATGAATCTCGCGCTATGAACGCCGCTGATCAGTTAAAAAATACTTAATGTACGCACACAAATACAGTTAAAACGCTAAGCACTATAACGACATGACATTCACAAAGGAGTCTGGAGTGATACACGTATTTAAGTAGATTTTGAGGTGCATTACCTTGAAAAATGAATGTAATCCACAGCGTCCTCAGCAGCTCAGATGTTGGGAGAAAATGAAGACTCGTATGTTCAGTCTTACATCTAAACACAGAGCATCGGGATTGCTTGTGAGACATTGTTGACGTTACAGCTGCTCGAGCGTGGAGAAAATGGACGACAGCTTACAACCGCTGAGGGAGGAAACTATAGCAATGCAGGGCTGTCAATCAACCCCTGTGGACTGGCCCTATGCAGTGTGACGTCACACAAATTTTGAACAATTATGAATAACATTAGGATAAAACGTCTAAATATGATATATTGATCGCCGTCAGATGCTGAGCCGACAGGACACTTTACTTCCCCTCCATCAGACTCTCCATCGCTCATGGCATTTAGTGCTTCTTATACCTCTTCAGCATTCATAAATCGCCGCCTTTTACTCATTTTGTCTTTATTTATGAAACCGATAACCACTAATTCAGTGAGTGAAAGGTATTACAATGTACAATGTTAAAATATAAGCGGCATGAAAATGACAGCGCGAACATACAGGCATTATATAGCGGGTAAATTTGACCCGCGCTGGTGCTTATAAATGCCCCGTTTTTTGATCTGGTTTTATCTAAAGAGTTTTTAACAACAGGGGATTGTAAATCACACAATTTTAGTAAAAGTCAGTGACTGGGAGACTTGAATGTTTTATTAAAAATCTTTTATGTACGTTTTAAAAACAGCCATGGGTAAAATTTACCTACTGGTGGTTCTAGTGTTAAAGGGATATTTCAATAAAAAAATTAACATTCTCTCATCATTTACTGAAAATATGAAGATAATGTTGAACAATGCACTTGTTATTTGTTTTTGTAGTCCGTATTTACTATATAACTGAATGGAAAATGAAGGTCAAAGACATTCTTTAAACTTCATACAGGTTTAGAGCATGAGGGTGAGTGTGAATGTCCATGATTGAGTGAATTATTCCTCACTTTAATCCAGTGTAAGCTGCTGAAGCAGAGCGCACAGCAGCTGATATCACCTTCTTGTGTAATCTCTGCCCTGGACTTTACTGCTTCAGTGATGCTATAGGGCCTAAACACCTCACGGTCACTGAGGTCAGTACTTTTTTTTCGAAATGCTGAAAAACAAATTCATGCACGTATGCCTGGCCCTCTTGAGTATATCAGTGCTACAGTATACTTGAAGATCTATAAACAACAAGCAGGACCTCACATTACTGCAATGCACAGGTTACGCACAGGTTACCTGAGTAATTGACCACTGAATAGGAAATCCTTCAACTGGCCGTTGGGCGAATTGGTTCCTTCTTACATTATAGACTAAAAGGTCTAGATGTAATTAATTTATTTATAGTGTAGAAAAATAGTTCTGCATGCTTCACAGCACCTTATGATAGTCTTTGTGCAAACAAAGTGCTGTCTAAATGAAATCTAATTTGATTAAACATTTTATGGCTGACCTCTTTCTCTGTCTACAGTCCCCTCATTTTCTTTCTCTTAATTAGAGGCACAGGTTGACAAAGATTTACAACCTCTTAATTAAAACATAAAGAGACTTTCTTCTCTTTCTGTGGTCACTTTGTCATTACACACATACTTTCATCTTAACTGTCTTTCTCTAAGTGCCTTTCATTACAAGGTGGACGGTCAATACAATTGGCATTGTTAGTTTTGCTTGATTGCTTAGTGTATTGCAAAAAATAAAAGGCTTCTATGAGTAAGTGCATTGTTGCATTTGAATCGTGAGCTCCTATGCACAACAATTTATTAGCTGTGATCAAAGCTGCATTGCTGAAAAGGAATGCCGGAATTGCTTGTGGCACATGATACTATCTCAAATCAAACACAGAGTATTCAGCCTAAATATTTCAATCATATCTCTTGAATAAAACAATATCCTTTGAGATCTCAGTGTTGGAAAGCACATGCATATTTAGTTCTTTGTCTTCGTCGTGTTCCACGGATCATCAGAAATGAAGCCGGTTGCTTGATGTTGAATATTTAGAGGAATCTATAATGACTCTGAAGGTTTTAACAGTAATGTTCACCCTGGTGGAAACAATTTCACTTAATGACCAAGCACTGGAAAGTCATTTAGCCAAAAAAGGCTAAAAAGTCACTTGAGTCATCTTCTAAGAAAAACTAAACCGAAAGAACAAATTGTGGGAAAGTGGCACATCATATGAAGGGAGATGACAACAGCATGACTCTTAACAGATGGGAATGAAAGGACTAGTTGCGTAACTAGTCAAGTCAAGTCAAGTCACCTTTATTTATATAGCGCTTTTAACAATACAGATTGTGACAAAGCAACTGAACAGCATTAATTAGGAAAATAGTGTCAATAATGCAAAATAAAGGACTAGTTGCGTAACTAGGAATGTGATATGTTTGGCCTTCCTCTTTAGTAATGCACTGTATTAGGAAGATAAAGCCCCACGTCTTAATGCAAATAATTGTTACATCAAACTTTAAAAAAATAATTTACACAATCTAATCAAAATCTGGTCATATATATATATATATATATATATATATA
>NW_015505816.1:26159-36863 GCF_001515645.1 Sinocyclocheilus grahami
TATATATATGAAGAGTTCATTTGCAAAAACCGATAAATGCCATTCTCCACATATAGTGCGATCTGAACCCTAAACACATTTTTTTTTTAAATCCGGTTTTGTCCACTTTCAAGGCATCGCGAGTTCACGTTTTACTGCAGAAGCCAACAAGCATCCTTGTTGTTTTTGAACAGAAGCCGATAAGCGAATGTAGACTGTACGCGCTGTATTCAGGTCAGGTGACAAGGCTACTTTCACTTTGAAAAGACGTGCTAGCTGAGAGGAGTTTCGTCAAAGCTGACTAAAAGTGATCGAGGATGGATAATTTTGATGAATTTGATGAACCTGTGATATCTTCTTCAGGGCGAAAAAGGAAAATAAAAGCTGAAACGTTTTCACGGAACCTTGCAAAAGCAGTGCGTTACAATGGTGAGAGAAAAGCTCTGTGTATTGCATGTAATCCCATCCATACAGTTTATGATCACAACAACAACAACATTTGTCAGGCATCTACATTGTCATTTGAGGAGATTACAAAGATTAAACAAGTGTTTTTTAAAACTCTAAAACATGAAATGTAGAGTTATCTGCTTTTGCCAAAAAATGACTGTTGGAGTTATCTGCTTTTGCTATAAAACAAACTTTTAATATGTAAAAAAAAAACTTTAATTTTGTAAATTACCTGTATTTGTTTAAGTTATTATTACTTAATAAAAACAACTCAACTGCAGTTTGATTTATATTACTTGGAATGTGCAATAAAAAAAAATACAAATAGAGTTATCGGTCTTTGCAAATTAACTCTTCATATATATATATATATATATATATATATATATATTAGGCAATATCACACTCATAGATGTGAGATATGGCTGTATGTCGACAGGGCTGTGATTCGGCTGAGTGCCATAGGTGATCACAGCGTGCCGATCAATCTCATAATCTCAATAAATGTATAAAAACAATGTAACTAAAATCACCATCACAAACAAACACACACACACACACAAACACTGTTTCCTAATACAAAATCCTACTATTATTTATATAAAATATTATTTATTGAATAATACTATTTAATAAACAACAACAATAGCCATCATAAATGTTGCTAGGTAATTCAGTCAAAAGTACAAAGGCAGCGCTCTGATATACAGCATTGAAGCTACATAAACATGGTGAGATGGCCAAAACTATTTGCTCTGGAACAAATAATAGATTAATGAGACCAAAGACTGCCCATTAGATTTACCCAAAACGAAATATATCTCACATTTAACCACGATAAGGCATCAGAGCCAACGGTAAATTCCAGAAGATCTGGCCAAGGTGAGCTGCTCACTGCGGGTTTATCAGCGCTGAACGGCCACTCATGCCCTGGAGCTCACATCTCCGAAAACGATGAAACAAATTTTCTTTATATCTTTATTAACAAACTACTTATTTGAAGTCCAAACAAGTACATTCTCACCAAAAAATCTCTTAACAAAAAACTATTATTCTTAAATTATAGTGGATTTGGGTGTCCGCCATGACACTCACTGTGAGAAATACAGCAAGCGGAGTGATACATGATACAAATGGTGAAGCGGTTGGAGGAGCTCTGTTATCACTCTATTGTATATACAGTATATATATAGTGGAGATCAAAATTACAGAACAATTTATGAACACTTACTTTTTTCAGAAATATTGTAATTTTCATCATTCAAAATTTTGAGGTATTTTAGTTGTGGCTATACCATACCAAGCTAGTAGAACAGTGTTTTACAAAATAATCAAGGCACTTCTACAAAAACCTTTTATTTGGTGGAAAACATGGTGACCAAAGTTAGATAACAGCAATGATTGTTACACGAAGAAAGATTACAACTAAAATTTCTGAAGGTCACAGCAGTCAAAAATGAGTAGGAAGTGTACAGGCCCTGGCTTTGAATTGCTTCAGCTCATCTGCGGCCACAGGACATCACTAGTTTCTCACACTCTGCTGGTGTGATCTTGGTCCACTCTTCTTCCAGTCTCTTCCACAGTTGGTGACTGTAGTGGGTTTCTTAGCCATAACTTTGTTGCCAAGGATTTTCCAAAGATTTTCAATCAGTTTTAGATGAGGACTCTGGGCTGGCCATTTCATTATTTCAATGTTTTCAGCTTCAAGGAACTCTTTTACCCATTTTGCTGTGTGATGGGAGTATTGTCCTGCATGAAAATTGCTGGCTGATTGGGTGATGAACGCAGGAAAGAAGCTGGTCACTGCAGAGTGGGCTTTTAGTCCAAATTCTCTTAAACATGGAGACAGATCCTTACCCTGTTCAGGCGAGCAATTCCAGCTGCAGTGCTGAACCAATTCCCCATTGAGATTCTCTGCATTGTCTTGTCCTCTCATGCATTTGTCTTTCGTGGTCGACCGACACTTTTGGAGGACTTGAATGAGTTAGTGAATTTGTAAAGATGCAATATTCCAGAAATTACAGATTTGAAATGACCAGCTTCTTTTGCTATGGCTGCTATTGGCCTTCATCTGGACAACCTGCTGTCGGAGGGTTTCAGTCACTTTAAAATGGCTCACCATCTTGCGAAGTCAGTGAAAACTGTAAAGTTAGGCTGCTAGTTAAATAGTGTTTGTTAGATAATTAAGGAAAGTAGCACCAAGTAGTTTAAGTCTTTGGTTCTTTTAATTGTGATGATTTTGGCTCACATTTAACAGAAGCCCACCAATTCACTATTTGTGGATTTTTTACCAGAATGCAGTCAGATGCAAATGCACTTGGCAGACACAAAGTTGTGATTCCCAGCAGCTTCTTGCCAAATGGGAGACCTGTAAAATTGTGCAGTCATGCACTTGTTCTGTTTGGATGTGCAAATCATTAATTATGTACAGGCAGGGGCTAATTCAATTCACTTCCCTTTCCAGGCTGTTTGTTTTTGAAGTCACTGGATATGTTGTGTCTGTAAGAATGTTGTGTCTGAAAAGAAGAAAGATGCCACAGGTTGACGGCTTGTGTTCAGTCTCTGGGTAATTTTTATGAAATCTAAACTTAGTTAATGTGAATGTATCTGCATGAGCAATTCTTACTTTCCATTACAAGGAAACAAATGAGGATCTGAAAGAGTTTTGTTGACTCTGTTGGTGTTTTTCAGCAAATTATCACTAAAATAAGGTGCTTTACTTTCACATAATGTCAATTGTCAATCTCAGCACTAAAATTTGTACACTAGATAACACTAAATTATATTTATTTTATGCAGTTTTGGCAACTCTGTTAACATTTTAGGACATGTCTTAATACAAAAAAAACATTTGGTGATGAAATATGTGCAAAACTATATATATATATATATATATATATATATATATATATACAGTATATATATATATATATATATATATATATATATTCACTCTAGATGGATTTATGCCCCTAATAATTTAAAATAAATTATGAGAGACCAAAGTGTTTCCTTTTTGTATCATCCCCATTTTACCTTTATATATTCCGGTTGAGACTGGTTGAAGTAGAAAGATTATCATCTCGCATTCAATATTTACTTTTCTTTTTTATGTATTATTATAGCAAGTTGATTTAATTATACCAAGTTAAAATGCTATGCAACTAATAAAAAAAAATATTTTGGACTTTAAAATTTACATAACCAAGTTGTTGCTGACAAGCAATTTATGTGATTTATTTTAATTAGGTTAATTTTACTTGCACAAAACATCTGAATAATTCATAGTTTATGGTGTCTGTTAAATTCAAAATTTGTCATATTACTACCCAAAATGGTTTCGTGCAGCATTCTCAACAATGCTGATTGATATTTGAAAGCAGAAGAGTTTGTTTTTCATGCTTGTGTGATTTTTGCCCACACAGTTTTAATTGAGCTGTTTGTTTTCTCTCCGTTCTCTTGTCCTTTTCCATGCATAGTAATCCTCTCAGGGCCTGCTGGGTATTATCTGAACCACTGGCAGAGACTGGCACGTAAGAAATTTGTTTTTTGATTATGCTCAATCAAAGAAGAAGCTTTACACAAGCAGTGATGGGCTTCACCCAGCATGACATGAAATGTGTACAACAGCACAGCAAATGTCTGGAGCCATAAAGCTTTTGATTAAACATTTATAGCTCTGCATTACTAGGATCAGTAACAAAAACGCCAGTCACTGACTATTTTGCCATTAAAGTTGAATAATTAGGCCTAAAACTGTGAATATAGGAATATACTGTGAATATAAGACCCAACTGATTTGGGAAGTGAGCTCTAGCTGATTACTGCTCACACGTTCATTCAGCCCTCTGCCAAAGCATCCATTTGGCAGAGGCTTTAGCTTGATTTTTAAGTTGGTGTTTAAAATGACTATAGTATTTTTTTCTTCTTCACACTGCGGCCATCCAAAAGTTGAAGGGAATGAATTGAGCATTTCTGTCCTCCCTAGTTATAATGATTGTCATTACGCTAATGGTGCAAGTCATGCAGTTTGTTTTGCTTAGTTTTGGCAAAACATTATCTGAGCTGCCTGTCATTTTGCCAATCCCGACTCTCTCCCAAGTTAATTTAGTCTGTATTGAGATGATTAATGTGGTCCTTAAGGGCTGTCCCTAACGTTGCCTGATTTAGGCTCAGAATTACTGCACCATTACCCAAGTAAATTGCTTATGTATATGCTTAGTAATGGTAAGTTTACCACCAAAAGTTTAAATAATCATGATTTTTAATGTTTTTGAAAGTCTCTTATTCTCACCAAGGCCGTATTTATGTAATCAAAAATACAGTAAAAACAGTAAAATGATGAAATATTTTTGCAGTCTTAACTAATTTTTAAATGCAATTTAAAATGTAATCTATTTGGGCTGCCGCGAATCGTTGATTTTATTAGACTATTCGATTTTTAAAAATCCTCGACTTCATTTTGCTCGCGTTGACTAACCGGCAAAATACCGGAAGTTGCGCATTTCACAGACTCCATAAAACACATTATTAGACTGTTTCCCAAGGCTGCATGATATATTAAACCCATTTAAAATAATTAAGCATAATTGTGAATTCACAAACGCTACGATTTAATTAAATAATTATATACGATGCAGTTCTAATACAGTATATGCGCTTTAATTATTTCCATGCGTGTAGGTTATGTACATGCGGCTCCGTTCACAGTAGTTCCACAGGAACTGTTATCATTTATATGTGTGGAGCGTCTCAAACTCCATCGCTGCATGTTGTTGTGAGTTGGGGTTTATTATAACGTTCATCTGGGAACGCAACGTGCGGCATTTAATCAGATTTGTAAGGTAAATCATTTATAAATCTACGCAAACACAGGAGAATACATCACGGTTTCAAAATAAAAGCTCAAACCCTCATTCTGAGTTTACGCATTTTAATGTACAAATATTAATTTAATTACAGTGGCTATAGCATTTCTGCCCTAAAGAAATGGCCAAATATTAAACTTTAAGTGGACATTTGACTTAAATGCTGCTTGGTCAATATTAAACAAGTATTAGATTGCACAGCAATGTGTAAAAATAATCGTCAGGTCGTTGGCGTCCCCTGCAGGCCTTTGTTGTAATGCATAATATACATTAGCTCTATTGTTTACATGATGCATTTTAACAGTTTTGTTCAATAAAACCATATGATTTCTTGCTTTTGATACTTTATTTGAACTAATTATTATTGCCTCATTGCTATTATGTATGTATTTTAAGTCATTTCAAAGGCTATTGATCACTTACATCTATTTTTATTACCACAAAAAAATTATTATAATTATAGCACCCTATGAAATCCGTTTTATTTCCAAATTCAGTTTTTTTCCATTTTCATTTTTCTATACTGTTTTAATGGTTAAATTAAATTGTATTAATCAAAAAGTCTGTCTAATTAATTGAGTATTGTACTTTTATCTTTACCAAATTGTGTTTTCCATTATTTTCTGGATTCCATTTTAATGGTTCCATAAAATTTGAATAATCAAAAGCATCTCAAATTAATTGATTTGTTTTTCTTTCTTTTTTTCAGAAATTTACATTTTTCTCCTAAATAAATTCTGGTAAATAACATTTCTGGTAAATACTACTTTAAAAAGTGTTTTTTGATTATAATTTTATTAGTAGTATACTAGAACAGTGGTTCTCAAACTTTTTACAGCGGTGTACCCCCTGGGGCATTTAACATTCTTCTGCGTACCCCCTCTCTTCCACTTAGACCGCAGTTACACCTTTTCTATTAAAGGACAATATTTGCCCACTTAAATTGATTTACAGGTGGATTTTTTTACCTTTATAGAGGCACATATTTTCTATCCTTATTAATTGTATGTCATGTTTTGTTATATTCTTAACATTCCATTAAGTGTATTATTAATATAATAAATAAAGCAATAAATGAAGGCAAATCGAAGCGATTCTTGTAGATTTAAAAATAAAACCGCCAGTAGGTGGCGGCAAGTCACTGTCTTAATGAGCCAGGCATCGCGTCATTCATTCAGTAACGAAGCAAAATGCTGTAGTAATGAATGGGTTATTAATCACTGACTCTCCAAATCGTTCAAAGCCGCAGATTGGCTTTTTTATGACTAAATTTGGTAATGGGAGAGTAAAAATATTTTTAAAACGTACACCGTTCAAACTAGGCTGCTTATGTTGAAGTGTTTGGGATGTGGCTTTTAATGATGAGACCTTTTTTGTAATCAGGCTCTCAAAAAGTATATAACAATTTGGATATAGATTTATCGGCCAACATATCGGTTATCGGCTTTCAAAAATAAAGAATAATCGGTTATCGGTATCGGCCAAAATTTTCATATCGGTGCATCCCTACCTTTTTTGATGAACTGTTGAAAAAATTAATGGAAATTTTAATTCTTGCTCATATCTTAAACATGAAAACAATAACACGCAGTGTGTCTGTATCGAAGACCGTTTAAATCGATCTCAGTCTGTGTCAATATTTGCTCTTCATGCTATTAAGTGAAGATCTATGTGATGGGGCTGACGAGACGTGAGACGTGTGGATCCATCTGCAGGCTTTATTAAAGAGACGTGGTAAACAGGCAGGGTCAAACAATGGCAAACAGGTATATGGCGGGCAAAACACAAGAATAGTCCCACAAGGCAAAACAAGGAAAACACAGAGACTCGGAAAGGGGTACAGGCTAAACAATACTCATCAGCGAAAGGTGGTTAGAGTGGTTATTATATAGTGAGTGAGGTGATTAGAAACAGCTGTGTGCAATGAGTGCAATCAGTGCAGTGTGCAAATCGTGCAAAGAATGATGGAATATGTAGTCCGGGGTGCTATGCAACAGTTTGTGTAGTGCAAGAGTCAATGTAATGGAAAGGGTGACCTCTGGTGGTGAATAAACGGAAGTCCATGGACCGAATTCGTGGACAGGACAGGATGAGGATTCCCCGACGGCCTCCATAGCCGTGACAGGACAAGCAAGAAGTTCGTAAACAGCCTCTATAGCCGTGACAGGACAGGCAAAGAGTTCCCAGATGACCTTCTTGGCCGGAACAGAACAGGCAGATCGTTTATTGACGGCCTCCTTGGCCGGAACAGGACAGGTAGAGAGTTCATCGCCGGCCTCCTTGGCCGGAGCAGAACAGGCAGGGAGTTCATAGACAGCCTCCTTGGCCGGAACAGAACAGACAGAAAGTGCGTTGCTGGGCGCCACCACCACGCAAGGAACTGAGGCAAGTGTCGCCATCTCGGGAGTTTCTGCAGCCTGTGCTGCCACCTCCGAAGAGACTATAGTGGACACCATGGCCTCTGGGAGCACAGCAGTGGACACCGCTACCTCGGGAGGTTCTGCAGCGTAAGCCGCCACCTCTGGAGATGTTGTAGCCGGTGCTGCTGCCTCTAGAAAATTGGTGGTGGTGTACACGGCCAAGATACACCATAAAGCAACCCCCCATATGGGAAGTGCTGCAGACAGGGGAATGAGTTCATGAATAGAAGGGTTAGAGTGAGTGGGTTTGGGGATACCAGCAGTGCGTGCAGACACCAGCGGAGCATCCATCACACTGGATACCAGACTGGGATACCGAAGGGCTGACCTTGAGAATCTGGGTGTGACAGACAGGACGTGACATGACTCTGGATGATCAGCTGTGATGCAACGTGATTCTGGATGAATAACTGAGGCGTGACGTGACTCTGGACGAACAGTTGAGACGTGACAAGACTCTGGACGAACAGCTGAGACATGGCGAGACTCTAGAAGATCAGCTGTGACGTAACAAGGCTCTGGCAGCTCAGCTGAGACTTGACTGGACTCATGATGATCAACTGCAACTTGACATGACTCCTGAAGATCAGTTGTGACTTGACTTGACTCATGATGATCAACTGTGACTTGACTTGACTCCTGAAGATCAACTGTGACTTGACCAGACTCGTGATAATAAACTGTGACTCGATTTGACTCATGACAATCAACTGTGAGGTGATTAGAAACAGCTGTGTGCAATGAGTGCAATCAGTGCAGTGTGCAAATCGTGCAAAGAATGATGGGATATGTAGTCCGGGGTGCTATGCAACAGTTTGTGTAGTGCGAGAGTCAATGTAATGGAAAAGGTGACCTCTGGTGCTGAATAAACAGAAGTCCATGGACCGAATTCGTGACAATCTACTTTAAAGATACATTGAAAAGCAGCGCGATTTGCTAAAGCAGCATATTCAGCGGGCATCCTATAATATGCACGCTGCTTGGATGCAGTCAGTTTTGACCGCAAAAGATGAGGTAAGCTGATTGGATATCATGTATTTGGCCGGCACTCCCATTTTCCTGTTTTTACATTAAGCAGCCTTTTGCTTGTCAGAAATACATGTTCGGCTTTAATGTTACTTTAAGCTGGGGTAGAATTAAATGAATGCCAAAACTCAGAATTTTGTTCGCGTACCTCAGTTTGAGAACCACTGGACTGGAACACGTGAACATGTTGTCATTCTTACACTATAATACTGAACTTTGATTTCAGTGATTTGGACTATGAGATGGACACTTGCTTCTTGCACTATATGTTGCACTTTACCTTTGCTTTAAAAAAAGGATTTAATAGAAATTTGGATTTCATTTGGTTTAATAAAATAGTTTAATAAAATATTCGTAAGTAAAATTGTAGATTTTTTTTGTGGAAAATTAATCGTTTAGATTAATCGATTAATCGATAAATTAGTCGATAGATTAATTGAAATAAAAATAGTTGTTAGTGGCAGCCCTATACTCTATCTAGATTAGTATTTATTCATTTATTACTCACTGTACAGTATGCTTCCAGTCAATCAGGCTGTCTTTTTATTATTTTATATATTTATTATCTGTAAATCAGTCATTCTTGAGACGTGGAACAAAACAGGTCCAGCAAGGGTAACTGCTATTAGCTTTAAAAAAATAAAAATATTTTAAATGTCATGAGGGATTAATAATAGAATGTATTTAACACAATTATCACCTTCAATTAAATTTTCTCATTATTATACCAACTCTGTTTCTTAATGTCCTCTCACTACATCTAAAACATCTGTGTCCACAGAGAAGGGTTCAATCAGTCATATGCAATAAATGATTAAAAATAGCTTGTTTTATCAAAAGCAACACTTAATCATATCTCCTATCAAAGCAAGGTTGTTTTTTTAATGACACATGCATGTTTAATAATATTTTAAAGTTGCGTCCCCACTTTTTGTCAACACCGTCAGACATTCAATAAAATGTAATAAAATCAGGGAATATCAGGTGCAGCTGTCACTCTAAAGGACCCCCTCGCCACAGTTCACTTCAGCAGGTTCCATGAGCATCTAGCATCAACAGAAAAAAAATCAAATGGCTACTACATGAACTCCATTGGTTTTGTGAAAGAAATGCCAAATTTGTCAACACCGTCAGATGTCACCACCATACGATTTTGTTTTCCAGTGATATATCAAAATACTTAAATGTGACTCTTAAAATAAAAGCTTTATAAACAATAACATACTCACTTTTTTCAATTTTGCTCCTTGTTTTGTCCCACTTCTCAAGAATGACTGATATGCCAATGATAAAATTGAACAACCACTTCTTTCTCTCTTTCCATCAGAACATGTCCTCATGTAACTCAGAAATATACATCGATTCATATGTGCGTTTGCATTATTTCTGGTTCAGTGTGTTCTTTTTCAATTCCTTGTCTTTCAATGACAGACTCGCACTGATGAGCCACTATATTTCTATATGAGTGTAGCAATACATATTGGCAAAGCACATTCAATCTTTATCATTTTCTATAGCCGTCCTTGTAAATTTACCTCATAAAGCCATCTACACAGCGTCCGAAAGAACCAATTACTCTGTGATTTCAATCGGTTGATCACTTTTGGTTGTGAATAGGACAGTCATCTTTATTCGATAGAGTGAGCAAATATAATTATACTCAAGTACATCTACATGATGACTACTTCAGCAGAGGATTTGTTTGTCTCGTTGCTGGAGTTCATGTAGAATGAGTGGCCTTTGATGAAATGCTACTTCAAAACTTTTCTCTTTTGCACAGTATTTGATATTTCAATCAGATATTGTGTAAAAGAGTTTTGTCTAGAAAGATTTTTTTTATTAAATATGTATTGTCTTGGATGTTGACAATTCAAATAAGTCATCCATCATTTATGAATCAAGCTGTCTTTTGGCTGCTGAGGAGCGACAGTAAAATTTGTTATCGCTCCCAAATGGAAGGT
>NW_015505816.1:37376-44894 GCF_001515645.1 Sinocyclocheilus grahami
AATGTAATAATGTGGTTTCTGCTTATCTGTGTTTAACCTAAACTACAACGTAACATTAATGTAGACCTACATACCGGCATCTAAATATGATTTTATAATTGTATGCTATATAGACCTACCACATTACCCTCCACTGGATGTAGAATGAGCAGCAATAAACTACATTTTGGCATTTTATAATACTTCTGTGAATATTTTGGTGAAAGTAACTCAAAAGTAACTCAAAAGTAGTGTAACGCATTACGATTCAGAGACAGTAATATTGTAATGTAACTAATTACTTTCAAAAGACAGTAACTAGTAATATATAATGTATTACATTTTGGAAGTAACTTGCCCAACACTGCATATAAGATACATAAATGTAGTTTCATTTGTCTGAGTGCAAGGTTTTATTTTTTCAATTTTGCTCCTTGTTTTGTCCCACTTCTCAAGAATGACTGATATGCCAATGATAAAATTGAACAACCACTTCTTTCTCTCTTTCCATCAGAACATGTCCTCATGTAACTCAGAAATATACATCGATTCATATGTGCGTTTGCATTATTTCTGGTTCAGTGTGTTCTTTTTCAATTCCTTGTCTTTCAATGACAGACTCGCACTGATGAGCCACTATATTTCTATATGAGTGTAGCAATACATATTGGCAAAGCACATTCAATCTTTATCATTTTCTATAGCCGTCCTTGTAAATTTACCTCATAAAGCCATCTACACAGCGTCCGAAAGAACCAATTACTCTGTGATTTCAATCGGTTGATCACTTTTGGTTGTGAATAGGACAGTCATCTTTATTCGATAGAGTGAGCAAATATAATTATACTCAAGTACATCTACATGATGACTACTTCAGCAGAGGATTTGTTTGTCTCGTTGCTGGAGTTCATGTAGAATGAGTGGCCTTTGATGAAATGCTACTTCAAAACTTTTCTCTTTTGCACAGTATTTGATATTTCAATCAGATATTGTGTAAAAGAGTTTTGTCTAGAAAGATTTTTTTTATTAAATATGTATTGTCTTGGATGTTGACAATTCAAATAAGTCATCCATCATTTATGAATCAAGCTGTCTTTTGGCTGCTGAGGAGCGACAGTAAAATTTGTTATCGCTCCCAAATGGAAGGTTACACACCAGTAACTGCATCAATCAGATCACAGCGTGGCATTTATGTCATGTGTACATACGACGGCCATACAACTATGATTAATGACACATGCAGCCACCATATGGCTTATGTACTTTACTTAATATTGCATCCATTTGTTGTTCAGAAACAGCAGTTCACACAGATTTATCAGAGAAAACATTTGATGAGGTAACACAAAATCTTATCCTTTTGTGCTTGTGGGTTTTATGCCTGCTACTGTACTCCATCATCACCAAAATGCACTAAAAATACATACAGCAACAGCATTTTTATGGGCTCTTTAAAGTTCAGATGTTTGTATCACAACCTTTTGCTATTTGCTATACACTACCATTCAAAAGTTAGGGTTGGTTAGATTTTTTATGATTTGAAAAAGTATCTTATGTTGACCAAAGCTGCATTTATTTGACCAAAAATACAGCAAAAAAAAAGTGTATTATATCTGTATTACTGTATAACTGTATTATTACAGTTTAAAATAACTGTTTTATATTTTAATATAGTTTAAAATGTAATTTATTCCTGTGATGCAAAGCTGAATTTTCAGCATCATTACTCCAGTCTTCAGTGTCACGTGATCCTTCAGAAATCATTCTAATATGCTGATTTGCTGCTCAAGAATCATTTACTATTATTATCAATGTTGAAAACCGTTGTGCTGCTTTATATGAAAAAAACGTGATACACTGATTTTCTTGAACACTATTTAATCTCCTCACATTTAACACTCATAGCTCAGGAGGTCTTCACTAAAGCGGTGAATGTCTTTTGCAGATCAGGTGTCGGAGTGAGAGTCTCTACAGAAACACTCTTCCCTCTCATGACTGACACACACACACACTCTCTCACCGGTACTGCATAACTCTGCTGCTTTATAAAGATTTGAGATATTACTCTGCAGAAAATGAAATGAAATTCCAGCAATCTCAGCACTTCCCCTGTGACTTCAGTGGCTGCAAGACAAAAAAATTATACAATTAACATACATATATCCTCTAATGTGGCAGGCCATATAATATTTATAGCAGGTCAAGTGATTATTCATTCTTTTTTCCTGCATGGATACATAATCTCTGGAGAGACTGTTTCATGAACCAAAATTAGAATTGATCTCATGCTACAGGAACAATAAAGCACTGGCACGTTTGTCTGTTACAGATCAGCAAACTTATATTTATAGTAAGCAATCTCAGTTTTGATGATGATCAAATGTTAAAAAGAGCTATAAGCAGATGAGCATTGATGTTCAAAAGGGTTGGGTTTAGTTTAGAGTTTAGAAAAAGTCTCTTATGTTTTCAAAGGCTGCATTTATTAGATCAAAACTACTGTAAAACACTAAGATTGTGAAACATCATTGCAACTTAGAATAACTGTTTTCTATTGTAATGTCATTTGTTCCTGTGATGCAAAGCTGACATTTCAGCATCATTACTCCAGTCTTCAGTGTCACATGATCCTTCAGAAATCATTCTAATATGCTGATTTGCTGTTCAAGAATGTTGGAAACAGTTGTTATGCTTGATATTTTTGTGGAAACCATAATACATTGTTTTCAGGATTTTCCGGTGAATAGAAAATTCAAAAGAACACCAATTATTTGAAATATAAATCTTTTGTAACATTATACATTTCTTTACTGTCACTTTGAATCAGTTTAATGCATCCTTGCTGTATAAAAGTATTGATTTCTTGCAAAAAACACACATATAGTGATCCACAAATGTTGAGAATAATATTACTACTTTAAAATTGTGTCAAATAATATATAATTTGCTACTTTTGGATGTATTATTTGTACTTTCTGGGATTCTGTTTTTCATGAAGAATACATGTGATGCTCCCTCAGAAGGCAGCATATTCCCACATTACAGTCATTTAAAGGGATAGTTCACCCAAAAATTTAAATTCTGTCATTAATTACTCACCCTCATGTCGTTCTAAACCTGTACTACCTCCGTTCATATCCGGAACACAAATTAAGATAGTTTTGATGCATTCGAGAGCTCTCTGACCCTCCCATATACAGCAATGTAATTAACATGATCAACGTCCAGAAACGTAGCAAGGAGATCGGTAAAATAATCTGTGTGACATCAGGGGTTCAACCGTAATTTTACAAAGCTACGAGAATACTTTTTGTATGCAAAGAAAACAAAAATAATGACTTTATTCAACAATTCTTCTCCTCCGCGTCACCCTAGCGCCATTTTGGAGAGTATCCACTGAACGTAAACAGCGTATGCTATTCTGTGAATACTGCGCCATGTGAATATGCTGTTTTCGTCGTTTACACTTTGATTTGAACGAAAACAACGTATCCGCATGACACAGCTGACACAGAACAGCATACGCTGTTTGCGTTCAGTGGATACTCTCCAAAATGGCACTGTAGGGTGACGCGGAGGAGACGGATTGTTGAATAAAGTCGTTATTTTTGTTTACTTTGCATACAAAAAGTATTCTCGTAGCTTTGTGAAATAACGGTTGAACCCCTGATGTCACACGGATTATTTTACTGATCTCCTTGCTACGTTTCTGGACGTTGATCATGTTAATTACATTGCTGTCTATGGGAGGGTCGGAGAGCTCTCGAATGCATCAAAAATATCTTAATTTGTGTTCCGAAGATGAGGGTGAGTAATTAATGACAGAATTTAAATTTTTGGGTGAACTTTCCCTTTAAGTACCAATTAAGTACAAATTAAGATTGGAAGGCATTCCAGAGAACTCATTGCTTGGTCTTATGCTTCATATATTTTTTTATGTTTTAGCATCAGTTAACAGCCTAAGTCTGGCCCAAGCCCAAAAGTGTCTGTAGACATCCAGGCCAAGATTATGTAAATGAGACATGATTATAGAGGGAGAGAGAGGAGCTGCTGTGCATGAATGTATTCCCACTGGTTTCCCCAAAAAGCTCATCGCAGCCTCATCAGATCTGAACGCTCTTCTCCCTCCCTGATGTCTCAACCTTGATTACTCCCTCCCTCCCCATCCCTCCACTTCATTGATCTCTCTCTTCTGCACTCCTCTCTGCTCAGGCTCGGGGTCTTGTTTCAGTACTGTCTGATCCCAGTCTGGTTTTCAAGGAGTTGAAATGCTGTCAGTGCAAGTTCAACCTCAATTCTCACGAGTCCCTTCCTCTATCCATCCCAGACTAACAGAGACTGAATCTCAGCCTTCAGTCTTCACATTTCAAAGCAAACTCTCTCCATCCAGTGAGATTTTCTTTTACTCATCCAACTTTAGATTTTCTCGCTACAACCATGCCTGCTGTGAAATGTTTAATCTCTCTAGTTTTAGTTTGACTTGCTAACCGTGCGGAAAACCAATCTAGATCAGCTCAGATCAGCTGGTGACAGACACATGGGATACAACATGATCCATGACTTTATTTACCATTCATTTTGAAAGCATCAACATTTCAACAATTAAGTGAATCAGAGACTATCATTAGAATATGTTTAACACAAATGATCCATGTCTTTTGATTTTCTCTTTTTCTATTTTAATACATACTGTATATAACATCACATTATATCTAGAGATTGACCGATATATCGATTTACCGATATTTTCCCGATATTTAAGCATTTTACAATAATCGGATATCGGTTTTGTAATATCGGATTCACCGATAAACGTCTTGTGGATGTTTTGAGAATTGCGCGCAGGATCGCCATTGCACCACGGCGTCTGAGGGGAGAGGAGACAACAACAACGGCGTGCACAGGTACTTGATTTACTGTAGTTAGTAAACTTTATTTAACATAACAGCCATTAATGCACAAGTTATATGTATTACATAAATGCCTGATATGCAGTTTATGCAGCTTGGCTCGAAGAAATAGAGACAAACTCACGGAGTCACGTAAAATAATCCATCAAGTCCTGTCCCAATAAAGACGTAACTTTGCATTAATTAAATAATACAGCCATGAATGAGTGCATGTTGGAAATAAAAATGCTAAATTGACTTCTCTCTCTGTTGTATATTTGCTTATCATTAGTCTCGTGAAGCCGCTTTCATATTGCTGTTCACTCACCGGGTTGATGCTCAGGAAATGCTCCAGCACGGCCACCGCATGTAACTTTTAACAAGATTCACTTGTTTAAAACACCCTAAATTGTATTAACATTTACTATATAATCATTATTTTGCTAATAAACATCTAAATAAATACATCTCTATGGAAACTAATTTATTATCTCCGCGAGCGATCACAGTTTGAGTATAGTTATGTGTAAATGCAGGGGCGGATTTTGTGAATTGGGGGCCCCAGGCAAAATATAGGAATGGGGCCCTATACATTTGCACACATTTTCCTAGATCAACCTTGAGGTTCCATTTTGTTGTTTTCAGCGTAAGCCTGTGTGCAAAGGCTGTCTAATTCTAAACTTTAAAATACATTTACTTTTAGATGTTTTAACTACAAATTTAAATAAAACTGAAAAAATAATGAAAAGGCAATTATACATTTAAACACCTAAAATACATATATCAAGAGCATGCTCACAGATGAGAACAAAACAGCGTTGGATGAAGTGGATTAAAGCCCTGCACGGGTCTCAAATATACAGGTGCATCTCAATAAATTAGAATGTCGTGGAAGTTAATTTATTTCAGTAATTCAACTCAAATTGTGAAACTTGTGTATTAAATAAATTCAGTGCACACAGACTGAAGTAGTTTAAGTCTTTGGTTCTTTTAATTGTGATTATTTTGGCTCACATTTAACAAAAACCCACCAATTCACTATCTCAACAAATTAGAATACTTCATAAGACCAATAAAAAAATATTTTTTAGTCGTGATTGTGTAGCCTAGTGAACCAAACTGAGAGACCATTTTGAAGGCTCAGAAACCTTTGCAGGTGTTTTGAATTGATTAGATGATTGGCATGTCACCATATTCTTAATTTGTTGAGATAGTGAATTGGTGGGTTTTTGTTAAATGTGAGCTGAAATCATCACAATTAAAAGAATCAAAGACTTAAACTACTTCAGTATGTGTGCATTGAATTTATTTAATACACGAGTTTCACAATTTGAGTTGAATTACTGAAATAAATGAACTTTTCCACGACATTCTAATTTATTGAGATGCACCTGTAGGCCCTAGCCCGGCTTTTTTCCCCTTTTCCCAAAAAAAGCTTATACTACTGTTTCAGCTATTAAAATAGTTCAGTTTTGTATGTTATGGAAAAGGGATTATATTTCGTTTCGTTTTTTATAAAGTAAGTTTAGAAAAACATTTGGAGTATTTTTTGTTCGTTAATATGTACGTTTTTTTGTGCGTTTTTTTAAGTAAAGGCCAGGGGCAGAAAGTGAATTGATCATAGCCTATAGCCTATGTTTGATCCATTTAGCCTTCTCAAATCATCAGGACTTGCCTAAAATAAAATCTATATATAAAACAGTTCAAGTATATCACAACGTTAGTTTAAATGTTTAACCTATATAAATGTGCACTGTTAGACTCATATCCAATAGTTTGCGGAGGAGTGGAAGCTGAAGCGCGCTCTGCAGGACATGGAGTCGCCAGTGCGATCACTTGCATTTTTTTCTAACAGTGGAAACAACTTAAAATATGCAGTCATTTTTGCTCATAAAGGTTAGAGTAATACATAATTCTAAACTGTAAAGGGTCTACTTTTATTTGTGTGCACTCACAATATCAACAAAATGTTGTGCTTTTATAAAATAAAGAAAACAAACACTTTCTGCCAACTCGGTCTTGAGCAGGATCGCTTCACAATGTTGAACCTAAACTCAGACATGATCAAAATATATAGAAAGCTTTAAAACGAAAATAGACTCCTAATAAAATAAACTCTTTCATTATGTAATCCCTGCATTTCTCTCTAAAGGCACATCCAATTAGGAGATGGCGAGTCATTTTTTCATCACTATAATTGATTATAATTTGCGTTTTATTTTATAATTCCATACAGTTAAAAAAATTTAAAGGATTTGCTGCAATGCAATTTTGTATGATATGTTAATTATTTATATTTTTTATCAATGCTGCAAATGCTTTAAAAAAACAGCTTTAAAATTATTTCATTGCATTCCAGATGCTTTTAAAGTACTTTTCACTATAAATTTTATGGGTAGCTTGAATGTAAACATTCTCATGAACTCGTTGTATTCCCATGTGTAAAATAGCCAACAAATTCATTGTTGTAGGCTAACCCGATCTCATGAAAGTGTGTATAGCATGATTTTCTGCTTCTATTTGGTGTAATATTTCTATGCAGAAATTGACTTTGGCATGCAAAAGACTAATAAATTCATAATTAATGGCATGGCTGGTTGAGTCGACAGAAATACTGGACACACAGGCCTATAATAACTGCTGAAATGTTTGC
>NW_015505816.1:45062-81131 GCF_001515645.1 Sinocyclocheilus grahami
GGGTAGCTTGAATGTAAACATTGTCATGAATTTGTTGTATTCCCATTTGTAAAATAGCCAACAAATTAATTGTTGTAGGCTAACCCGATCTCATGAAAGTGCGTATAGCACGATTTTCTGCTTCTATTTGGCGTAATATTTCTATGCAGAAATTAACTTTGGCATGCAAAAGACTAATAAATTCATAATTAACGGCATGGGTTCAGTCGACAGAAATACGGGACACACAGGCCTATAATAACTGATGAAATGTTATGGCAAATCTCAGATCAGTCTGAGCGCTCATGGTACTCGCAGTGCGTACAGCCGTACACCTGCAGGCGCCACTGACTCAGACGGTTGTCATGGTAATAAACACCGTAAACCGCAAACGTTCGCGTGTCTGCGCTTAATGCGCATATCCTATATGAAAAGCATTTTAGGGGGCCCTTGGATTTTGGGGGCCCAAGGCGGTCGCCTACCTTTGCCTAATGGGTAAGTCCGCCCCTGTGTAAATGCATAGATAAACTGTGCTGTCAGCAGGCATCTCATAATCTAGAACGACAAAAACATTATTAGTAATTCTGATGTAACATGCCAGTTTATAAATGCAATAAAATACAATGTTTTGTTTGTAATATTTCAATATTCCAGAGAACATTATTCAGTGAATTAACATTATCCAGTGAATTATTCTTCACTCTTTAGCCTATTAAACAGCTTATAAACCTACTAAAACTGTAGTTTAAAATGAAGTTGACATGACTTCTTTCATTTATTTATTTTCTCCATTTGAAAACATTAGACCGTCTACATTTATTTTGCTTATTGTTAATATTAGTGTTGCTGCTGATGCATTAAATAAAATGTTTTTTTTTATTGTAATATGAAGATTAAATTTAACATAAAAGACTGGTAATTTTTAACACTTTTTTTTTTTAAAGATGACTGAAAGGAGGAAAAACCAAAGTGAAGTATGGACTTACTTCACTCAGTCATTTATTTACTTTATAACAGTAAATAAATATCAGTTCTGCATATCGGTTATCGGGCACATAAACGCAAATAATTGGTATCGGTATTGGTTATAAAATATCAATATCGGTCGATCACTAATTATATCACTCACTACCCCAAAATCCAACTGTCATCACACCATAATAACCAGAGACCATAAAAATGTTTATTAAATTTATTTTTATTTTCTATCAAATGTAAATGAACAATATATGTGTTTAAAACTTAAAAAGATCATATTTAATATACTCTTAATATATATATGTTAATATACACTGTAAATGCAAATATTACTGAAAAGATTGACCAGCACATTCTTCAAAATGTCTCTGTTTGTGTTCTACAGTTGGAAAAAAGTAAATAAGAATAAAGTCATATGGAATGACATGGTTGAGTAAATTAAAAACTGAAATATTATTATGCATCTTTTAATGAAACATTACTGCTGCAATTTGACAACCTTCAGGAAAAGGTTTATATTTCAGAATATATAACACTTTTATAAGGTTTCAAAACGTTGTCCCTCTTGTCAACACCATCAGATATTTATGAAATCAAGTCATGTCAAAGTCAGCCTTCATCCCAGAGGTATTTTTTTCTATATTTCACCTGCTGAGAGTTTAATAAAGTCACACAGGCTCTGGTGAGGTAGATTTGCTTAGGTTTAAAATGATTTGTCAAAATCTATGATATTTGACAAGGTAGTACAGACATATATATTGAGTAATAAAAACACAAATTTGGTGGGTGGGAGTGGGAGGCTGCACCAAAGCGTCGGTGAAAACATCTTAAATCAGATCATTTACGGGCATATACATTTTTCTGAAACCAGTCAAGATATTGGAAATTGAGTTATTGAGTCCAAACAGGTTTAATGCTAATATGTTTTTTCAGTCATTGAGTTAATTGAACTGTAAGCGCAGTGTTGTCATCAAAATATTCAAGACATACACTGAGCCAGAGCCACAAGAGAATTGCCATTAACTTCTAACGATGAAGTCTATTCACTGCTTATTAAATATGATATATCAGTGAAAACGGTGTTGTTTTCATTTGCCGGCTAACTTGTCACAATAAACCCAGAGGGGCTCATAAGCGGTGTGCTAATATCGCTGCTGTAGCTCTTACACACACATACAGATTCATAATTAGGATTATGAAGTC
Source organism: Sinocyclocheilus grahami (assembly GCF_001515645.1). NCBI lineage: Eukaryota > Metazoa > Chordata > Actinopteri > Cypriniformes > Cyprinidae > Sinocyclocheilus > Sinocyclocheilus grahami. The sequence goes on from NW_015505816.1 coordinate 47,223, forward strand.
CAATGAAAGTATTATCATTTGTGTCATTTCACAGCAGTGTCTGTCAGTGTTTGTATTATACTGTCATACAGCTGGAAATATGTAAACACTGTCTGAGTGAGAATGCAATTCAAATCGTATGTTCCACTTCCTAAGAGGTTCAACAAATAATCTAATAGTACCATATTTGATGGTATAAGTTTTGACGGTACTTACTGCTGGAGCCACAGGCCTTGTGTTTCGATTATGTTTCATCTGATTATTTTTTTTTCCCGTGGTGATGTTTGTGGTGTTGGATGATTAAAATGGCTCTATACCTGCGTGACTCAGGACTGGAGGAGGATGTTTTGCTGTCTTTCTTCTTCACTTCTTCACCATACTCACTCAGGCTGGCTCTTGCTGTTGCATAACAATCCGAAAAAGGACAGCAGAGGAGGCAAAAAGCATCGTGTCATCCTCTAATGTTGCTGTATTAGAGAAGAGAGAGAGAGAGTTTCTTTATTATTATTATTCTGCTTATTTATTTATTTGCATCACTGGTAGTTTCATTGGTTAATATTACTTGTTTACTGGCACTGTTGGGATTATACTTTAATTTGCATTGCATGCCATTAAAGCGCACTAAAACAGAAAATTGAAAATGAGATTGGCCTGTCTGCTGATTCCGAATAAACTGCTGACCAAACCCTAATAAGAAAAAAGCTAGTGAAAATGCATATTTGGACCATTGGGGGAAACTATTTTGCAAATACATAAATGTATTCAAATTTTTTAGCCAATTTTTGTGTGTATATTTATGCTAATTCAGTGTCCATTCATCCATTTTTTTATACATGCTTACATGCAGCAAAACTGATTTAGAAAGGATTGGAATTGACAGAGCATGACGATGTGAGAAGCAGGACCTCATTATGCTAAATATATTCACATTCTTTCAAATTATATGAAGGAGAACTCTCATGAAAAACAAACAAACAAATCCCGGCTTATTATCCAAACAGATAGTAGAAGCATCAGACACAAATTCTCACCTGCTGAACCAGTCTGAATACCACTTTTTCCTATCATTACTGTTAAATGTCATTTTTATTACAGAGGAACAAAACATTAGATTAGACCAAGCTGATATTTTAAGGATCACTTCATATCACAAAACATTGGCTCTGCAATTTCAGCTCAAAATAAGTGACTAATATCATTTTTGAGAAAAAGTTAATTCTTAATCATTATAATTGAATAATCAAGTCAACTGACACTTCGCAAAGACCTGCCCCAGTTTCATTACTGTTGCTATGTCTGACAAGCCATGGCACTCTCACGCCACACATCATGTTCTAACGCATTGAGAAATACATCGTGGAACAAAGAGGAAACTGAAAATGTGCCAACAAGCAAGACATGAAACAAAGTCTCCGCTTTCAAATTGTGTAATTTGTTATGAAAATTCAAACAATAAGTACCGTTTTGTGGATCTTTATTGTGTCGTGACAGATCGTGGCAGTACCTCATTTCAAGCGACACGTGAACCGATCATCTTTTCCTCTTTACTAGTTATAGCGCAAAATAAACGTGAATGAACATCAGAAGGTATCTTGTTTCAAGTGCGGAACGAAGTCCACCGATAATCTACTCTTCGGTCAGATTATTTATTTATTTTCAGACAAAAGTGGATTCGGTGTTATGATTGATCAGATCACCTGTCATTCGAACTCCCTGCGAAGGAGTTTTCGTTTCACCACGTTTTTTGTTAGATCCTGAGTGGAGGTGGAGCTGTGGTGAATGATAGGATTGTTGGTACAGAACAGTAACTGTTATCAACCTTTCTCAAACATCATAAAACAGCTGCCAACCAAATAATTCCTGCTTTTCATGCGTTGTCATGTCAGTGCTCTGTTCGTATTTGTTATTGTTTATGAATCTTGGTGCATTTCCGCAGTGGGGATCACAGGTTCTAGCTTTCAAATAAAACAAGAGATTGCCGACAAACCAGTAAAAAGCTAAGCGGATTTGATGTGAAATGTCATTTAATGCCATTGCTGTGGAGGGCCCAGGGGAGCGACAACTGATCTGTTTCCTCACAAATACAGATTTGTCAGGATAAATGTGTTTAGCTGTTCATCCTGATTTATATTTTCATTCTCTCTTTTGTTGTTTCCTTCTCTGTCACTTTCACAGATATACCAAGATGAAGACAGCTACCAACATCTATATATTTAACTTGGCACTGGCTGATGCGCTGGTTTTGGCTACGCTTCCCTTCCAAGGCACGGATGTGTTCCTTGGTTTCTGGCCCTTTGGCAATGCCCTGTGCAAGGCGGTCGTCTCCATCGACTACTATAACATGTTCACCAGTGTGTTCACCTTGACCGTGATGAGCATGGATCGATACGTGGCCGTGTGCCACCCAGTGAAAGCCCTGGACATGCGGACGCCCCACAAGGCCAAGGTGGTCAATATCTGCGTGTGGGTCTTGGCTTCAGCCATAGGGGTCCCGGCTATGGTACTTGGAGATGTGGAGAATGACAATGGTGAGTGTGTGTCTACAGTTATGACCCTATTTAATTGTTTCTTTTCTTTTCTTTCTTGTAATTTTACTTAATATTCTCTGCAACTATTTTATTTGAGATACATAACTGCACATTATTCCTGCACAAAAAGTAAGTGCTGTATTCATTTTCATTGAATATCCAATTTCAATTTTGGAAATACACCACCGTCATGTTTGGAATAATTAAACTAAATTAATTAATTAATTATTATTTATTTTTTAATGTTTTTAAAAGAAGGCTCTTATGCTCACCAAGGCTGAATTTATTTGATCAAAGATACAATAAAAACAGTAAGCTGAATTATGTTAAATTTGATGCTGAATAAATGTATTAATTTCTTTATTTCTTTCTTTCTTTCTATGTACTGTATCAAACATTAGGCAACAAAAACTCTTGATAATGTATGCAAGCTTGTTTTCACCATATGCTCAAAAAAAGTGTTTTTATCTCATAATTTATACTTTTCTCACAATTTAGAGTTTAGATCAATCAGAATTGTGAAATATAAACTCAGAATTGCAAAAAATTTATTCTAAATTCTGAGTTTATATGTCACATTTCTGACATTTTTTTTTTAGAATTACAATGAAAAAAGTTTGAATTGAGAAATAAAAAAGCATATTAGAAGGATCATGTGACTGAAAACTGGAGTAATGATGCTGAAAATGCAGCTTTGCATCACAAGAATAAATTACATTTTAAAATATATTAAACATAGAAAACTAAATTGTAACAATATTTCACAATATTAATGTTTTCACTATATTTTTGATCAAATAAATGCAGCCCTAGTGAACAAAACAGACTTCTTCAAAAAAATTAACATTTGACTAGTAGTGTATGTCAAATTATGAAAGTAAAACAGGTTGTAAAAGTGGTTTCCTGTCAAATTTAATGTAAAAGGTTCCCTCAACTGCAGAAAATGTGAGAATAATCACAGTAGCTTACAGGTCCGTCAGTGAATATTAAACATTCATGCAACATTCATTTGGGAGCAGCCGTTCAACTATCGCAGGATGCACGAGCACGCTGAATAACAAATTGCAACACCTGAGACCTACAGGGGAATCGTAATATGACTGTATATGTGTGTAGGGTTTGTTTGTCAATAATGCATGCACTATTAAGAGACTTTCAAAAGCACATCCAAAGCATTTCAGTGTTAATCATTTTGCTGTTATTGGATCCATTGAGGTTACAGTAATTGCTCTGCACACTGCTCTGAAAGCAGAACCACGGGCGACTCAGAAAGACCTTTTCTCCCTGTGGCTTTGAGCTCTTGATAATCATAACATTTCCTAATTGAATGAGGTTTCTTTTTAGTTGAAAAGAGCATGAAAGTACCTTGCTACATTAATTGTATTAGCAGGAAACAGGTTTAACACCATGCTGAGCTCGCTTTTTTATTAAGTATATAAATGTGAGTGTGTATTCAGTATGTGGGTGTGCAATGCATTTGAGTCTGTATTTGTGTGTGAAAAAGTGAATCTCATGGGGAAAATATTTGTCATAAAAAAAAACACTAATATCATTTACAATAAAAAAAAAAAAAATACAAAAAAAGTTTAATTGTCCAGAAAATAATCTCAAGGTAAAATTTCTTTAAAAGCTTTAGCCTTTTTTAAATTATTTATCATATACTTCACATATTTTGTGACCTGTTACCCATCGTTGTATTTATGTCCACTCATTTGTATTTATGTGAATGTCCTGAATCTCTGCTGTGCCCTCTGTGACATCTCTTCAACACCCTCCTCTCTTTCATAATCCATTATTCATGAACCTAGATCCTGAAGAATAGTGGATAAGCCCATTTAGCTGTATTGTGTTGAAAAACCTTCTCTGATCTCGAGTTCCCTCTCTGTGAAATAATCACCACTAAACCAGCACATTAGAAACAAGACAGTATTTACATGCAGATGAGTTAGAGGCAAATTTTACATTAAAACAGTTGCTTTATATAAAGAATACATTAAAAATGTCTGCCTAGGAAGGGATGCACCGATACCATTTTTTTTCAGAACTGATTCAATCCGATAACAAAAATAGTATCGGGGCGCATGTTTTTTTTTTTTAATCAACAGAATTTCTATACCTCAGTGTGGTGACCTGCAGCAAAATTTATTCTAGAAAAATCATGAGTGCACAATAATTTTATAAAATCTAAACATTTAGTGAAATACAAACCCAATTCCAAAAAAGTTGGGACACTGTACAAATTGTGAGTAAAAAAGGAATGGAATAATTTACAAATCTCATAAACTTATATTTTATTCACAATAGAATATAGATAACATATCAAATGTTGAAAGTGAGACATTTTGAAATGTCATGCCAAATATTGGCTCATTTTGGATTTCATGAGAGCTACACATTCCAAAAAAGGTGGGACAGCCTATTCCTAAACTTGAGCAACTTGTCTCCTCAGTCCCCAGACGTTTGCAGACTGTTATAAAAAGAAGAGGGGATGCCACACAGTGGTAAACATGGCCTTGTCCCAACTTTTTGAGATGTGTTGATGTGTTGAATTTAAAATCAACTTATTTTTCCCTTAAAAGTATACATTTTCTCAGTTTAAACATTTGATATGTCATCTATGTTGTATTCTGAATAAAATATTGAAATTTGAAACTTCCACATCATTGGATTCTGTTTTTATTCCCAATTTTGTACAGTGTCCCAACTTTTTGGGAATCGGGTTTGTAACATTATTTAGTGGGGAACAAATATAAGTGAACAAGTGTAGGACTAAATCTGGTAAAATATTACATTGCTCTTTGTATTGTTCATATATACTATAAATGAAAATAAATGTATTTTAAATGTATAACAAATTAATGGAGGCAGCAACATATGATAGACAGGACAGAACAAGAAAGGCTATTAATAATCTTTCATTGCGCAAAATTATTATAATATGAAAGGCCCAGTCCAGAGCAGCACAAAATACTTATGCACATCCTGTGCACAGAACATTGAACATTGAGTCACAAAGTGAAAAGTTCAAAGCTCAAAGAGAAGAGATACTGATGCATAGTATATTATATCTGTGCAATAGTTTGAGCGTTTTCTTTTAACAGTTTTAAACTTCAGTTACTGCGCTCTTGGAGATAGTTTCATTGTTTTGACTGTAGTAACCGATCTCTACACACAGTTTGAATGCTGAATGGAGGATGACAGACAGCCGCAGCGAAGTTTACATGAACATAAATTTAACAACTTCATCTGTACCACACATTGAACTATGGAACGGCTTCAGAACACTTGAAATATAGTGCACGAAAACTTTACGGTGCTTTAAAAATGTTTTTGTGCCTTTCATTGAGCTTAACAATAACACAGAATAGTATACGCAGAATAACAGATTTGGATTGGTCTCGTCTGACCGATACCTGATCCGTAAGAAAATACCAGTATCGGAGCCGATACCGATACTGAGTATCAGATCGGTGCATCCCTACTGGGAACCATTACAATTGTTAGCAGATGTTAAGCAGACAGTCTACTTATACTTAAATGACTGGTAGTTGACATGTAGTAGCAAAGTTACTTATAGTGAGCAGAATGTCTAAAGTGGACTATCAATACACAGTGTTACCGATATTATTACAATAAAAAAAAGGTTTATTTTTTTTAGCAAAGCTGAATTTTCATCATTACCCCATTCTTCAGTGTCACACAGGGGCGTAGCCATCATTTCAGAAGTGAGGGGGACAGAAATTATATATATATATATATATATATATATATATATATATATATATATATATATATATATATATATATATATAACATTACAATATAAAATTTCTGTAATCTATATAACCTACCAGTCAACAGTTTTTGAACAGGAAGATGTTTTATGTTTTATAAAGAAGTCTCCTCTGCTAACCAAGCATGCATTTATTTGATCCAAAGTACAGTAAAAGCAGTAATGTCATGAAATAGTTTTACTATTTAAAATAACTGTTTTCTATTTGAATATATTTTAAAATGATTGCTGTGATCAAAGCTGAATTTTCAGTATCATTACTCCAGTCTTCAGTGTCACATGATCCTTCAGAAATCATTCTAATATGCTGATTTGCTGCTCAAGAAACCTTTTTTAATTATTATTATTATTGTTATTATCATCAATATTTAAAACAGTGGAGTACATTTTTTTCAGGATTCTTTGATAAATAGAAAGATCCAAAGATCAGCATTTATGTGTAATAAAAAGCTTTTGTAATAGTATACACTATACCATTCAAAAGCTTAGAGTCAGTATAATTTTTAAATTTTTTTGGAAAATAAATTATAGAAATGAACACTTTTATTTAGCAAGGATGCTTTAAATTGATCAAAAGTGATGATAAAGACATTTATAACGTTACAAAAGATTTATATTTCAGTAAAATGCTGTTCTTCTGAACTTTCTATTCATCAAAGAAACCTGAAAACATTCTACTCAGCTGTTTTCAACATCATCATAATAATAAATGTTTTTTGAGCAGTAAATCAGAATATCAGAATGATTTCTGAAGGATCGTGTGACTGGATTAATGATGCTAAAAATATAGCTTTGAAATCACAATAAATTACATTTTAAAATATATTCAAATATAAAACAGTTATTTTAAATAGCCTAGTAATAAATATTTTAAAATGTTACTGTTTTGCTGTACTTTGGATCAAATAAATGCAGGCTTGGTGAACAGAAGAGACGTATTTAAAAAACATTAAAAATCTTACTGTCCAAAAATTTTGGACTGGTAGTGTATAGGCAACTTTAATTTTTCTTATCTTTAATTGGCTTAGAAATCGCATAACTGCTGGACAATAACCAATAATAATGATTTGTTTATATACTACAAACGCTTTTTTATCACATAATAAGGCAGAATAGTTTCTATACTGTAATAAATGCTATGTCAATTAGCGGTGCATTGTTCATATACTTTATTTATTACCTGGAGATGACTTGACAAACACAAATAAACCATATATTGTCGCAATCGTATGTTTAATGTCTTCATGTTTCCAAACGTTTCTGTTTTTCTGTGAAAACAACTTCTTTCATACAGCCAGAGCTGGACGATTTTGTCCATATTAGGAATTTCCTGGTTCGACTTCGGCTTCGAGTATGAATGAAACATACACTGCACGGAGTGTTTAGCGCTCCGCGATATTCATCTCGCCTTATTCTGGGTCCGAATAAAACATCAGATCATACACAGACTATCCTGTCTCTTTGAATTTAAATCTATATGTATTCACACCGGCTCTTGAAAACCTCTATGCCAACACACTTGCCCGAAAAAGTGCGGGGGACAAATTTACGTGATATTAAAAATGGGGAGGGGGGAGTGCGCCCCGAGTGCGCCCCTGGTGTCACATGATCCTTCAGAAAACATTTTAATATGTTGATTAGCTGCTCAAGACACATTTCTTATCATTACCTATGCTTGCTGTTGTTGTTGTTTGAATGTCACTAAAAAAAATTTCATTACTTTAAGTATTATGTTTTCTTCTAGACAGTGGCAGAGCGATGAAAAGTGTAAATAGCTTAATGCACCATTGCTCCGATAGCTTACTGCACCTCTGTTCACCAAGAGTGAAGGAAAATCACATAATCACAGATTTTTAAGGGTGTTGACAGCTGAATTAATTGCAGATCCTTGGGGGGCTGAGATGAAAGACAGGTAGCAGAAGCCCCCCTAAACATATTCAATCAACACCAGTGTGCTTTACTGTATATAGAGTTTATTGAAAATAACTAAAACTCCTTGGACATGCAGTACTCAGATGATCAGTGTTCCTCCCAGCAGAATGTTCAGACAGCTTTCTTTTCGTAACACTCTCTCTCCTCTCCTCTACTGCCAGGCTGCAACATATTTATTTATTCATCACTTCATGCAAGTTGCATTCTGCTGCCTTTGACACTGCAGGGAAAGACAGACAGAAGCAGAGGGAGGGAGGATTCAGAGGTACAGGGACGTGGATGAATGTCTGTAAACAAATGTCCAGCAGTGTAGCTGTTAAAGCCATGTTTAGGTTCTTAGCAAAGCTGTTCCATCTCAAAACAGCTTTCAAGCAAACAAGCGGACTTGCAACAATGATTCGTAAATCACTGTGAAAGCTCTCGATTCTGCAGGAGTTGCTTGGTCACAACATGATGAATTAGAATTACATATTCCATACTGGTGAGACCATATAAATATAGAAACACTGCAGACAGTTGCATGGTTTGCATGTAATTCAGTTATTTGCACATATAACTAATGCCAACCAGTTTAAAAATATTTTTCCAGTCTGTTTCCACCAGTCACATGGAGATTTGTGCTTGTCAAAATCCTGCTGTTTTACTGATGTGATTTGAGTGACTGGTTTTGGATGAAAAGAATACAAAGCAATTTTGAAATGCCTGCAATATGATTGACTTTTGTAAAAAAAAAAAAAAAAAAGGTTATGTATGGAAGAATCTGTTCTCTGCAGCGATTGCAGATTGCCACTTGTGTGCAGATGTGATAGGGAGAAACTTTAGACCAGCATGACATCCACTCATAACTTACATAAGACTGTCCCTTTGCTAGCAAGATTGACAGAGATATACTGTCTAAGATTACATTGTGGGGTGCAGATAAATATTCAAACAAGGTCATCATAACAAATGGGTTAATAATATAATGCTGTACAGTTTTGTAACAGTGATTTAAAGAAGGTCCACATTCAACCAGGGAAAAAAAATAATATATATATATATATATATATATATATCTGTAAGAAATTTCATCAATGCTACCAAAAACAGTATAATTTAACACTAATACAGAAACTGTAGAACAGGTAGGTTACAGAATTAAATTAAATATGCAAACACTGGCCATTAAGAAGTCTATGCTATTTCATTTAGAATAGCATTTACATTTTCACAAAGCCATGCTAAAAACATTCATAAGAGCACTATCATCATAGCAATGCTTATTAATGAAAACTATAACAGTAATACGTATTGTTGCATAAATCATAAACAAATGATAAAATTATCCACCCTAACCTATAGTAAAATATAAAAAAAATTATAAAGCAATAAATATGGTATAATTTAACAGTAATTATCCCTCCAAAACAGAGAAAACATATTTCACAAACATCTACATCTTTTTAGTGTAGGAGTTGTATTTGTAGGTGTTAGCACAATAGCACAATTCTTAACCCCACCCCAGACCTCACTGATTTTCAAACCCTAGTTACAGCCATGCCCTAAAATGTTATGTAAGTGTACACTGTTATATACATTTGTAACGTTTTGTATCTTTTAGAAAACATAAGGCCTGTAAAAACATTGCTGATCTATTTGAAGTTTGCCTTCAGAATTTTTATCATTGTGTGTTTAGTGCACAATATTGGCTGCATGAAGAATTCTTACATTGAAGTTTTTACCATCCAGGTCAGAAGAAAAATAAATACAAATAAATAAAATAATAATGTAGGATTAAAGCTTCAAGGCCTTAATTCGTATTTAAGAAAATGTAACAAAGTCTTTTAAAAAAGGTTTAAAGGTCTTAGTTTTCTGTACGGCTGTTCATGGAACCTTTTACTTGGAAGAGTTTTATTTTCTGATTTGCTCAATTATTGTGGTATGATCTAAATTTACATTTGAAGGTGCATCTCAATAAATTAGAATGTCGTGGAAAAGTTCATTTATTTCAGTAATTCAACTCAAATTGTGAAACTTGTGTGTTAAATAAATTCAGTGCACACAGACTGAAGTAGTTTAAGTCTTTGGTTCTTTTAATTGTGATGATTTTGGCTCACATTTAACAAAAACCCACCAATTCACTATCTCAACAAATTAGAATATGGTGACATGCCAATCAGCTAATCAATTCAAAACACCTGCAAAGGTTTCCTGAGCCTTCAAAATGGTCTCTCAGTTTGGTTCACTAGGCTACGCAATCATGGGGAAGACTGCTGATCTGACAGTTGCCCAGAAGCCATTCATTGACACCCTTCACAAGGAGGGTAAGCCACAAACATTCATTGCCAAAGAAGCTGGCTGTATCCAAGCATGTTAACAGAAAGTTGAGTGGAAGGAAAAAGTGTGGAAGAAAAATATGCACAACCAACAGAGAGAACTGCAGCCTTATGAGGATTGTCATGCAAAATTGATTCAAGAATTTGAGTGAACATCACAAGGAATGTTCCACAGTTCAGAAGTCTGGGTAACAGAACCCTAATGCTTTTCAGCCAAGATGGGTAAAAGACCATCTCTTGGCATTAACAATTGACAGCTGTTTCATGGGAGTGCTGATGTAGCTCACAGTAAGTCTGAATTCACACATCTCAGGAATGGAGAGGCTTTTAATGCTCTCAGAGGTAGGCTGTCAAAAATGTCAAGAGGAGTGGCAAGGAGAAAATGATTAACTGTGAAAAACAACATTTTCTGAAAAGGGCATGTTGAATCTGTAAAGAACTCAATATTAATGTGGGGCACTATTAACTTATCAATTTTAGATGAAATACACTGTAATAGTTTAGAGATTTTCTGTTGTTTCTTTTTTCTTATTTTTTTCAAATTCAATTTTAAATTCAAAACCAAATTTGTATCCATTGACTTGGAATTTGAATCTATTTATCTGTCTGTCTGTCTGTCTGTTCAAAACATAGTCTTTTCATCTTTTGCATCCAAGGCTTTGTCAAGCCAGCATTCAAAGTTTTCTTGTCAAACATTACTTTTTTCTACTGTTAAATTACAGTTTTATTACTTTCGATAAATTTCAGTGTAATTCTACTTGTTTACATTCAAACTCAAATTTCAATTCGACATCCTCTTTGCTACCTCAAATCAAATTCAATTTAAATTCGGGAATTGAATTGTGATGCATATTTTTTTTTTTATTCCACACAGGCATCGAGTGCATCTTGGTTCTCCCGGATCCTCGCAGTTATTGGGACCCAGTATTCGGGACATGCGTTTTCCTGCTCTCCTTCCTGGTTCCTGTAGCGATCATCAGCGTGTGCTACAGCCTCATGGTAAAGCGCCTCCGCAGTGTCCGAATCCTATCGGGGTCCAAGGAGAAGGATCGCAACCTTCGGCGCATCACACGCATGGTTCTAGTGGTAGTCGCGGCCTTCGTTGTGTGTTGGACGCCCATCCAGATCATGGCACTGGCACAGTCGCTGGGCTTCAACTTGGGCAGTGTCCAGACGGTGGTGTTCATGCACTTCTGCATCGCCCTGGGCTACGTTAACAGCAGCCTGAACCCCGTCCTCTACGCATTCCTTGACGAAAACTTCAAGCGCTGCTTCCGTGAGTTCTGCCACCCTTCACCATTTGGGCTTGACGCGCAGCAGTCGGGCCGCATGCGCAACATCGCACGCGAGGTGGCCTACAACTGCAAGACTGCGGACGGGAACAGTAACCCCGCATGACTAGGCGTGGAGCTGCCCCTGGTCAGCCCTGAGCCTCGACCCAATCCAGGGACAGAAAGCTCAAACTCTGAGTTGACTCAGATTACAACACTAGCACCACAGTCACCTCTGCCAGGTGGGCGGGGGAAAGGGTTGGGCTAGGAATGAGGGCGGAGTCAAGTTAAATGACACACCCTTTTAGGGACAAAGGGGCTCACTTTACAGTGTCTTAAATGGTTTTGGATGTTATTGTCCACGGTTTTGTTCTTATTCAAAAAATTATTACACTTTGTTGTTCAGTGTTGCAGCCTTGTACATGCTTTTTTTTGTCTCTCTTTGCAAAAATCAATGTTTCTCTTGAAATTTGAGACTGTAGAATTTCATGGCCTTAAACATACATCTGAACCTATGGATTAAGTGTATCAGTCCTTTTTTGTGGTATTGCCAAGTGTTGGACTGTACTACAGTGGGTACAGAAAGTATTTCTAGTAATTCTAAGTAAATTTTTCACTCTGTTATATTGCAGTCATTTGCTAAAATAATTGAAGTTAATTTTTGTTCTTCATTAATGTACACACAGCACCCCATATATACACCCCAAAAACACAGAATTGTTGACATTTTTGCAGATTTATTAAAAAAGAAAAACTGAAATATCACATGGTCCTAAGTATTCAGACCCTTAGCTCAGTATTTAGTAGAAGCACCCTTTTGATCTAATACAGCCATGAGTCTTTTTGGGAAAGATGCAACAAGTTTTTCACACCTGGATTTGGGGATCCTCTGCCATCCCTCCTGGACTGTACTATGTATTATATAACTATATACAGTTATGACACTGAATCTTAAACTACAGAGACTTGTAAAGCCTGATTGTTATTGAAAAAAATGTTGATATTTTTCTTGGTTTGACTGTACAATAAGCAAAAATATTTTATATACATGTATGTTTGGTAGCACAGATTGAAACTTAAAAAAATACTTGTAAAGAAATGAAAATGTATCACAAAACAGTTGCTGTAGTGTTGTAATATATATGTGCATAAAATGAAGTTAATCACGTTCGAGGCTTTGCATTGACGTTGAAGACGTCAGTCAGCATTACCTCAAATGTTTCTTGAATGTTTCCGTTTCACTCTGTTTCTTGCTTTGTTATTACATAATGGATTCTTCTCGACGAGACGGGCAACAAAGAACCAGCATTGTCATAGGTTTACATCACAGACCACTGAATGTGAAAAAAATACTATTTATGCCAAATTAAAGAAATATATATATAGAAAGTGTCAGTGGAATATAGATATATTGTACACCTAATGCTTATTTCTGTAAACTTTAACTTGATATAGTGATTGTTTGTTTACTTGCTGCATTGATTGGCTGATCATCTACCTGTACTTGCATATTTATTGACTGGTGGGACCATATTCTGATGGACTGAAATTAAATGTCAGCTAGTGCTATGGACGTTTACACAGCCTATATAGGAAATCCTTTTCTCTTCTATGTACTTATTAAAGAGCAGTTATTAAAATGCATTATATGGCTGTAAAGCACTGTTTGTGATTAAAAACTCATAAGGCATGTTATTTTGAAAGATCTAAATTATATATATATCTCAGAATAACAAGCTGATAATGTTGATTTCAGTTGCATGAAAAAGTAAGTGAACCCTTGGTTCTCTGGATAAACTGGGTCTGATGGGTCATAACGCATATTTTTTTATAGGCTTTTTGGGAGCACACTGTAAACTTACACAGTGCAGGGTGGATATAATAAAAGTTTGACCCACCTTTGGTGACAATAACCTCGACAAACATTTCCAATTGCGGATCAGATCTGCACAACAGTTGGGAGGAATTAAACTTTTCAGGTCTGCAATATTCTTGGGAAGCCTGGTGGCTCTCTTGAGGTCATGCCAAAACATCTCACTCGGATTGAGGTCAGGACTCTGATTGAGCCACATCAGGAGGCGTATTTTCTTCTGTTGAAGCCATTCTGCTGTTGATTTGCTCCTGTGCGTTGGGTCGTTGTGCTGTTGCATCACCCAAGTTCTCTTGAGTTTCAAATGGAGGACAGATGGGCTTATATTCTCCTGATAAACTGGGAATTAATTCATTAATTTTGTCAATGATAACAAGCTGTCCAGGCCCTTAGGCAACAAAGCAGCCCCAAACCTAGTGATTCACATTCTTTTTCCACTCTGCACTTTGAACGTTTACACAGCGGGTTCAATAAATACATGAAAATATATAGTTGTTTGTGTGTTATCGGTTTGAGCAGATTGTGTTCATCTATTGCTATGACTTAGCTGAGGATCAAATACCATTTTATGACAAATGGTGCACATACTTTATCTTGTAACTAAAAACTGTGTACATGAGATGCATTCATATTGAGTGGCACCTTAATCGCTCTGCACAGCATGTATGTCTACCATGAGGCTTCATTTCATAGATCAGTTTGTGCTTGTTAAAGAAAACAAAACCTTGGATGTGAACGTGTTCCTTAAGATTCACAAAAACTATTGAGATTTATCATTTTCAGTTGATTGTTGGTATCCCTGTAACTCCCCACTGTAATTCCCTCAGTTGGAACCATCAATTTTTAGGCTTACAGCCCAGATCTTTAACCTTTACACACTGTTTCCCTCTTTCAGTGATTACAGTTTCATAATAAAACCAGTAATTCATACATTAATATGTACACTGTCGCTTTGCACTCTGCACACACGCATTTTCATCTGTATATTTTGATGCTTCATGCACCCGTCACCTACTGTTTTTCTGCAGCTCCAAGCTAGGCACATAATAAAATGTTCTTATTTTGCACCTACAGGTTAAAACAGAACCTGGTAGATGGTTGTAGATGGGTTGCGACCCACACATACTTCATTTGTTCAAGTGCTAACTACGAAATCAAACAATCACGCTCTCAAAATGAGACATATGCCCAACTCTAGGAAGCCCCATTTCCTGTTGCATTTCATCAATATTTGATGTTTTCATTTCCGTTGCCATGGCAACATGATTTCTCAGCCCTATCTTATTTCCCATAAATGTGGACTATAGGGGAAATGTTTTGAAAATATAAGTTTGTGATATAAGAGATTAAATTAGAAGTAGGTCTCAGCTGTTTTTCTCAAGCGTGTGTTGATCTTGCTGCAGACACTTTTGTTTTTTAGTTAGAAGAATGAAGATGAATCATAGTGGGATTAAAGGCTTGTTTAGCAACTTCATATGGCCAAATGTATATTAATAACACACCTATACTATATGTGAATGTATTTCATTTTAAAACCAGGGGCACTGATAGTGAGTTGGTCTTTCTGGGAAACAAGACTTTCCAATAGATTATATATTATGGGGGTTTGCTCCCATTCGGACACCAGAGCATCAGTTTGTGATTGGATCTGGCCAACACTGTCTTGTGCCAATTTGTAAGTATTTTATGTTTTGGTGAATTGGTGGCTAATTCCATTGTATAAATTCATATGAAATCACCACCACATAAAAAACTTTTACCAAGAGATCAGGTTGGGTATGGTGCACAATTTCCATTCTGATTTATCCCACGTCTTAAGTGGGGTTCAGGTCTGGGCTTTGATCTTCCACACCAGACCAAATCATTGTATATGAACCTCGCTTATGAGGCCTTGTGTAACACGTTTATTAAAGCTTCCACAGACTTTTGGTCAGGCAGTATAGCTGGATAATGTGCAGGGAACCGCAAAAAGTAGTTATTTATGCACTCTTTTTAGTTAGATGGACAATGAAAATGACTCCCATTTTGTACTATGACATGTTGACATGTGAACTACCGGCATCAATTGTCGCTTCATTACCATTCACAAGTTCTTTCAGTCTCATGGTGTAAAATAGTGTCCATCAGATGCACATTTGTGACCCTGGACCACTAAACTAGTCATGTTTTAGGAAATTAAGATTTATACAGAATTTGAAAGCTGAATAAATGCACTTTCCATTGATGTATGGTTTGTTAGGATATAGGACAATATTTGCCCATGATACAACTATTTGAAAAATACAACTATTATGGAAAAATTAAGGTGCAAAAAAAAATCTAAATATTGAGAAAATCGCCTTTAAGTTGTCTAAATGAAGTCCTTAGCAATGCATATTCCTAATCAAAAAATAAGTTTTGATATATCTACGGTAGGATATTGACAACATATCTTCATGGAACATGATCTTTACTTAATATCCTAATGATTTTTGGCATAAAATAAAAATCGATAATTTTGACCCATATAATGTATTTTTGTCTATTGCTACAAACATACCCGTGTGACTTATGACTGGTTTTGTGGTCCAGGGTCACATTTAAGAAATAGTAAGTCATCCAGGTACTTTCTGCCTATATTTGTTTATGAACACTATGAATTTGGACATACCACTCTTTTCACATAGGCTACTGTTTTTCGCCAGCTTTTTTTCTGAACACGGAATCTCGCTCGACTGAAACAATGCTAGCAGTTACATTTCTGTTCTTTGGAGTTTGTAGTTAAATTAATTTGGACGTTTTGGCTTCCCATAGGAAATCATACACACCGAGGTACGTGTTTTCCCTCGTTCACAAGTCGCGATACTTTATGTTTTCACTGTAGTTGATCCCACCTGCCATTCTTGTTGAAACACACAGAGGGCCCTATTTTAACGAGCTAAGCGCATGGTCTAAAGCGCACGCCGCAGGTGCACTCAGGGCATGACCGAATCCACTTTTGCTAGTTTAACGACGGGAAAACGGTCGGTGCGCCCAGGCGCATGGTCTAAACGGGTTGTCCCTATTCTCTTAATGAGTAATGGGTGTTTTTTTTGGGCATAACATGCAATAAACCAATCAGAGTCTCATCTCCCATCCCCTTTAAAAGCCAGTTGCACTCGCGCCATGGCGGATTCGCCATATACATGGCAGAATGTAATTTTAAAAAATGTCTGTGTTCTGCTGTGCATCCCTGTGTGTGTGTAATAAGCAAAGTGTGCACCCGCCTATAGGTGCATGTTACTAACGCTCTCTTTAAATAACAAAGAAAAAAAATTGCGCCAGACTTTAGACCAGGTTTGAGTTGGTCTATAGGCCCTTTCGCACCGCTTTAGTTTCAGAACTAAATGTACAGTACTAAAGTACTGGGACGATTTTGCGCGAACTATTTCCCAGTACCATTTAAAGGGTTGCAGTCGCACCGAGAGTGTGTACTAAGAAGTAACGTAAGCCGGTCGACTCGACAGTGTCATCATTTGTGCGCGGCGTTCAACAACAGAAACAAAGAAGAACAACATTAACAACAGGAGGATGGAGGACGCTGTGATCGGAGCTGTGTTTTTGTTGTGTCTCACGGGTTTCACAATAATGGACATGGAGAGTCGACGTATACGTAAAGCGATTGAAAGAACGTAAAGGAGGACTAAGAATCTCCAACGACAACTACATTTGCTACAAGTGCCTGCACTTCAGCGTCCGTCCATCTATCGCTGTTCTCCATACTTGCAAAATAAGTTGACACAATGCTTACAGTATGTTTACACGGCGTTTTA
Source organism: Sinocyclocheilus grahami (assembly GCF_001515645.1). Taxonomy (NCBI): domain Eukaryota; kingdom Metazoa; phylum Chordata; class Actinopteri; order Cypriniformes; family Cyprinidae; genus Sinocyclocheilus; species Sinocyclocheilus grahami. The sequence goes on from NW_015505816.1 coordinate 64,702, forward strand.
AATCATGGCGGGTGAGGGCATTTTCGTACGCGTTTGAAAAATCTAAAAGGTGTGCATTATAACTGAAAACTACATGAACACTTCACAGTTGGTTGTGTTACTGTAAGTAATTTTCCTCAAATACTATTGAAGTTAGAAAAGTATAAACCAATGTCGAATGACACCCTCTCATTAGCATGTTGTGCAGAGGAAAAATAAATGCGGAACTACATTCAGAAATAAATGAGTGATTAAAAGAAAACAGTTAGGATGAGTTTAGCATTTCCTTAAACATTTTCCATTTGGTCACCAATTTATTTTATTTATTTGCTTATATTTCATCGTTTAATTATTTATATACGTATTTAAACAATAATACGTGTATTTATACACCCATTTATTTATACATACATTTACTTATTTATTTGTTTTTAATTTCTGCAGGTTTGGTCCTCCATACCTAAACAGCTGTATTCTAATTCTTTAAACACCTAAATGTACACTAAGAGCTAATCTTACCTACTATAGTTAAACTATCTCTGTAATGTTACTCCTCTCTGTCATTAGTGATAACTAACCCTTAAGCATGTCCGAATTTGAGAAATAAAAAAAATCAGTTACCTGAGATGATGAGTGAGCGCTTGGCTGCTGATCCTCCATTTTGGCGCCAGTAGTTTAAAACGGTGGCACTTCGTGGAATCGATTCATCTTCCCTCGGATAGTAATGCCTGTGACAATGATGACGTATTTTTGACAGTCGTTTCGCACACTGCACTTCGTGGTCGCAATTCGAATGTCATGCGTGTAACAGCGCTGTTGTGAAAACAAGCGTTGTGTCTGTAAACTGTCGTGGCCGTAGATTTTGGAATCCAACTCTGACAAAAAAACAGAATTACATACAATACTTTTAAATTACGCACCAGTACATTAAAATGACACAAATGCTTTGAATTACGTACGATTATTTTTGACAGTGATTTTATTCCATATTATGATAAGGCCCAGAGTGCGTTTAAAATTTGCAGCTTTACACACGTAAACCCCAAAACAGCGTGTCTGTCAGCGGTGGTTATTGTTCATAATGCGTCTTTAGTCGCTAATATGACTTTAGTTTAAACTAGCGGTTAAGTTAAACTGTTGGCGTTCAAGTTTCTTGTTCACAGCCAGAGAGACACCGAACTGTTGCTTTCACTATGGTTATGCCATTGCCAGTCATCTTAGTTTCAGAGTGACTCGTGTTGTGTGTAAACATGGAACGATCATTAGGTGCTTCACTCCGAAGCATACCGTGTGTACATGACCTTAAGCAATATGATGCTTCAAAGTCACTGCAGGAAAAAAAAAATAGATGTTTGAAAACCATTAGCTTTCAAATGAAGGCCATGGTACTCAATTACACAGAAGTTTATTTATGGACCCTTTTTATGACCTGTTCACGCTCTCTTGATCTCACAGAATCATTATAGCGGTAACAAGCAACCTTCACTAATTCTTCAATTAAGAGCTTGGATCTGGCCACCTGCCTCACTTTAGTGAGTAATTATATCATGTGCATGCTTGTGTTAGAGCTATTTTATGTAAGGCTCTCAAAATATGTTTGTGGTTATTATTCTCTCTCTCCTGCTATCACTTTATCTCTCTGATGTATTTTGATCATGTGTAGATCGTTCCCCTAGGGTTACATTTCTAACGCCCACAGGCATCAACATCAAACCCTTGCCGCAGCACGCACCATTATGCTCACGTGCCATATTCACACACAAATACACGCTGTACGCATTAGAGCATGATAATACGCTTCCCTGCATATCCTGTTGGACTGCTAGCTTATGTGCTAAGATATAACATGGCCACTTTCACATCAAGCTGAAGTGTGTTAGGGAGCAATGAGAGCTCTAATATTTCCCTGCACTGATGCTGCACGGTTTCCTTGTTTTGGTCCTTTCCTTACCTGTTTTGTCTGAATATTGAGTTTTAATGAGGAGTCCTTTGGATTGCAATATTAAATATGCATGCCACACACACATAAACACAAAATATCATGTCTGAAGTCATATTTCCCCTGTTGCTCATTACCTAGTCATATCCTCTGCAATGTGCTGCATGCAGCCATCTATCAGTCTCTCTTGCCAATATTACTAATAGATTAGCAAAGTTAAAGAGACAGTTCCATCAAAAATTAGCATTCTGTTATCATTTACTCACCGTCTTGTCATTCCAAACCCTTATGATTTTTTTTTTCTCCTGTGGAACACAAAATGAGAAGTTTAGCAGAATGTCAATGTTGCTCTTTTTCTATAAAAACGGATGTTGACCACAGATGTATGATGCTTTTTTTTAATCCTTTTTGGAGCTTGACAAGTAGTCCATATGACTTGTGTACTATATTTCTGAAGCCATATAATAGCCTTGTGACTAACAAACCTAAGTTTAAGTTTTCATTCACTGGCAATCTAGCTTCAGAAATCTTTCTTGACCGCTGTGGTCAGCATTCACTTACATTAATTCTCTAGCTGTGTTCCACAAAAGAAGGTCATGCAGGTTTCAAAATTACTAAATATAATTTTTAAAGTTTTTTTTTTTTTTTTAAGAAAACGTCTCCCTCAAAATCAGTGCACTGAGACAGACTCAATTAAATGTTCTTTGGATGGTAAATTAAATCAGTGAGTGGTATTGTTAAAGTGCATGTAATTGTCAAGAGTTTGATTAACACAGTAGGCATTTGGGTCACACTTTATATTAGATGGCCTTAACTGCTATATACTTACATCAAAAAATAAGTACAATGTACTTATTGCGTTCATATTGTATTGCAAAACACTTGCTGCTATTGAGGTGGGATACGGGTAAGGTTAGGGACAGGTTTGGTGGTATGGATAAGTTTAAGGGTGGGTTAAGGGATAAGAGATGGGTCAACAGCAGCGGTGGAGGAAACAAATTACAACTACTCGCGTTACTGTAATTAAGTAGTTTTTCGGGTACTTGTACTTTTTTGAGTATATTTTTAAAGCTGTACTTTTACTTGTACATGAGTACAAATCAATAATCTACTTTGTTACTTTTAAATCATAGTTCGTTACTGAGTACGCCCACAATCTGAATTGATATTCAAACCTTTGATGGCACTTCAGTAGCCAATAAAGATGTCCGATCGTAAACGGACCAATAAGAGCCCTGATATCTGAACCGGGAAAAGCCGCCGCTGCAGCAGGTTTTGAAGAGCTGATTGAACAGCGAGGGAGCTCAGCATAATTTATGGACTCAAAGTTTGGAGAAACAAACTACATGGTAGTGTTATCATAAATATCTATATTTTGATACCGATATTGAAATATCTGACATGGCCCCATTACTCATTTTCCACAGTATCTACCGAATATACACAGATACAAGCTGCGTCTCTCTTTCCTCTCCGACAGTAAGTTTGACACGCATCCGCCTCCTGTCGATTACAGAGTCTGAATGTTAGGGAAGGGCGATACCACATTTTTTTCATGCCGTGCGATATGATACCGATACTTTTTTGTTACAATTTTATTGATACCGATACTGCTTATAATTTTAAATGTATATGTGATTTTTCAAAATAATGTTCATTTATATATATACAGTGGGTACGGAAAGTATTCAGACCCCCTTAAATTTTTCACTCTTTGTTATATTGCAGCCATTTGCTAAAATCATTTAAGTTATTTTTTTTTCCTCATTAATGTACACACAGCACCCCATATTGACAGAAAAAACAGAATTGTTGACATCCCGTCCCCGATCGGCCTGCACACACCGCTAAAAACATTTAGTTATGCAAAAATTATTAATATAATTAAGTATCGATACTTTGCAGAAAATATCGATACCACAATTGTAGCCTCTGAGTATCGATATATTGATACTGCAGCATCGATGTGCACATCCCTACTGAATGTCCGCGTGGGATTGCAGGTATTCCGCATAACTTTAATCATTTCCGCGGAAATGTGGCGAGCACTTTATTGTAATCCAATAGATCCACGCCTGACCGATGAAAATCCTACTGGAAATTTTATTGACTGTAAGTGAAATGCACCAGAAAGTCTTTCAACAATCAAAAGATGGAACTTTAATTTCTTTACAATGTAAGTTTATGTTAGAAATGTTTTGGAATGGGATATTTGTCTGATTTGTACATATAAATATCCTAGTCTGCCTAACTGCATCACTACATTGTACAGACATTACAGGTCAAAGCCATCTGATGTTCCATTTATCTAAATAAATAGGCCTAACATACTGTATATGGCTCTTAAATCACTGCTTATAAAAGTTCAGTGTTGTCATATTTTGAATACCTCAAACTGAATTGAGGTAATTTGTTTTATTATTTTATTACTGACTGTGTACATGTCTTTTTTTTGTAAATTCAATTCAGTTTGAAATCAAATTTGAAATCAAGCTTCCTTGTGCTATAAGCTCTTGCAACAGTTACCCTATTTTAAAGACACAACTACACAGAATGAGCAAATGTTTAAGATTGAAATTTTTGTAATGGTAATTGATCAATATTTATGTTTGTAAATAAAAGCCTATACTAAAATCTGTTCATCATTTAAAGCGAATGTGTCTTTTTAGAAGACTTGGATTAAACCAATTTCAAAGACTGAAATAATGATTGCCTTGAAAAACTGGATGGACAATTTAAAAAATATATATTAATATATTTATATGGCAGTATACAGTATGTGGTAGTTTTGCCAATGGTATTGAAAATGATTAGTCGTCATGAAATAAAAAATGACCCTACTTACTTTTTTAGTACACATTACTAGTCTTGTGGTGAACAATTTAACTATGCAAGTCAATACACTGGAAAAAAATGTGTCTGCCGTCGCATCCGCTCTGGAATGGCGTTCTTGCTCTGATGACCTCAGTTTGATGGCTTCGGGAGAATCCTCTTGTTAAGTCATGACGTGAGGACTGCTGTTTCTGGGTCCATGCCTCTACTTATTTCACTTGAGAATACTATCTCAACAGCCATTTATGAGCATTATTTAATTAATATTACATATTTAAGCTAAGCATTTAAACATTTGCAGTGCACACGACAGTCTCTGTGCTCACAGTGTCTCAGACACTAATATTTTAGCTGAATCACTGTCTGGCCATCTGGGATTTCAGTATGGAGATAAAGGTTAGGGTTATAATTTTTCAGTATTACATGACATCGTGAGTGTGTATATGCACAGTTTGCTGTTTTTTTGGGGGGCGTTTGGCAGAGCGTTAGGACCCAGAAGCGGTGAAGCGTGATGTCAGACGTAACGAGCAGATATTCTTAACCACAATCCAACTGTGAATCTGCTATGAGCAAGAGGTGGAGTGGAGGTGCACCACAATAAAACCTTGCCCTTTATTCAAAATTCCGTTTCACTTGGAAATACATCACAACACTGAAGTCAGTTGCAACTTCCGGTTCACGGGTACTTTGATACTGATATTTTTCAAGGTATTGAAGTTAGAAATTCCTGTATAATGACCACTAATTCACATACTTTGTCAATAAGATAAAAGTGTGTTTTGTTCAAAGTAGCTATTAACCACATTGATATGAATATTTTTGGGTAATGCATTAAATATCGCCGGCTAAAAAGTAACTAGTAACTAGTACTCTGAGTAGTTTTTGAGAGGAGTACTTTGTACTTTTACTTAAGTACTGTTTTGACACCAGTTATTTTACTTGTAATTGAGTATTATTTCAGCAATGTAACAGTACTTGTACTTAAGTACAAATGTTCAGTACTCTTTCCACCACTGGTCAACAGTGTAATTATAAATGTAATTATAGAAATTAATTACAGATGTAATTACATATAGGTATTTTTAAAAATATAAGTACAATGTGAAAACATGTATGTGCACAATAAGAGCATTTTACCAAATGATTCATTTTAATGTAAGTACATAGTAGTTAAGGCCACCTAATATAAAGTGGGACTGGAATTTGTTAAATAGGTTAAATGTTCAATTAAATCATACAGTGTGTCTGTCAGTGGTTTAATTATTATTATTATTATTATTTTATTAAAACATCTTCCTAATTTTAGTACTTTTTGCAAAGAAGCTGAATCTGCAGTCCACCAGGTCATTCTCACTTGCATTGTCCAACCCTTGTAATGGTGACAATGATCACAAAAATCAAGCTCTTATGATTGCATGCGCAGTCAAATGCTTGACCATGTTATCTATCGCCTCCCATTATCCCATGGAAAGCCAGGAAGAGCATTTAAGAAACGTGCTGAAAGGAGAGAACATTGCACACAAACACATTAATTGATGGTTATTTTATTTTCCTGTCTCTGAGATCTAACTGAGGTTACGTAACTTGACAAAATTACTCTTCTAGTGTGCCTGGCTAATTTTCTGATGCATTTAGCTCAGACCTTTAAGTGACCACTTGGGAAGCTAACCACGCAGAGGTGTAAAAGCCATCACTTTCTCCTGCAATCAAGGCTGTGATGGAACGATCTGTTTTTCTCCTTATTTTTCTTCAGCTTCTCTGGATGATGTACTGTGTTTACACTTATCGCCCAATGTCAAATTACTGCCAGCGAAGACCCTCTCACACAGCCTCTGCATGCCTTTCCCCCTCAGGTGTTCTTGTTATACAATTGCCAAGTGACAGAAATGTCAAAGCAGAAGGTCACAGAGCCTTTCTCCTTGATTATGACAAGCTTTAACGACCTCCGGGAGAGAGGAATAACAGGGATGGCTTGCGGTAAAATTTAAGTGATGGGACTCTAAAGGCTAATGCTTTCGGTCACAGACTTGAGGTGCAAGATGTGTTTTTGAGTTAGGTAACTTCCCATTTCAGAGTTCTCCAGCCCACGTATGAATTTCCTCTTCGATGCATTGACATGGCATTCGGAACATTTTAGCATACTTTTGAGTGTGAAGGAACTTTCTCAAATGACTATTTCCTAGTCAGAAAAATCCTACTGAATCCCTACTGAAAATGTTATCATAAGCTCCATATGGAACCAATCCTAAAAGTATCCTAATGGGGATTCTTATGGAAGCTTGTTTTGTCACGGTATATAAAACAAGTAAATGAATAAAGGAAATTGCTGACTTTCTCACAAAATCTCAAATTTAAATCTCAAAACTTGGACATTTTTTCTTACAGAATCGCAAGATTACTTTCTGGGAAGAAAAGTCAGAATTGTGAGAAGCTGCAATTATCTTTTTTATTTATAGTGAAACAGAATTGCGAGATGTGAATGGAGAATTCAGAGAAAACTTTTTAGTGGAAATGGGATTCCATATATGCCAGCAAGCAAAGCGCACAATAATGTTTTTTTTTTTAAGGAGATATTGCCACATGAGCTTTGATTGTTTCTTTTCTTTTTGTATGCGCTTAGAGAGGAAAAGAAAACTTCTTTCCCTGGTCATTCTGAAATCATAGAACCAAAGCTTTCATCAAAATTATAGCCTGCGATTACTTTCAAGAACCATTTCCATTTTGTAAAATTTTTCCTAGCAGTGTCATTTTTTTCTCTCTCTTGATTCTTAGAAGATTCGTATTTGATCCTATTGATTCTCAATTATGATGCAAGTCCTGTACATATTACTTCAGCATTGTTTGACTACGGTCTCCACTTTTCTGGTTATACTGCCAGTTTAATTTCCCAGCTATACCAGATAGAGCACACAGTGTAATCTTATTTGCAATATTTGATCTCAAATCTTAATTCAAACTATTTGAATAAAGATCAATTCATAATGAGGCCATTAAAGTGCAATCCAATATTCTAAGCAAGCCAGGCCTTCATACTATATGCCTTTTATCTCCTCTCTAAAGCAGCTTAGCATTCCCCATGGTCTGCATCATGTTTATATGCGGATACATCAGTCACACATCAGTGAGCGTAAGAGCTTCTGTTAGAGTATCACTGCACCAAGGAATCACCTACTGCATGTGCTTAATGATTCTTAACAGAAAGCTTTCTGTTCTTTCACTCAGATATTATTGCATATTATGGCTAAAACTAAATCATATTAAATGACATCACCAAATACTGCAAGTCTAATGCTTTGGGGAGTCCTGTTGTTTATTTGTAATGAAGGCTAAATATGTTATGTTAACGTATTTATGCTGCCAGCAGGAATTCTCTCACTTAATGCCTCTGGCTGCTGGTATGACATTTGCCCTCAAGCACTCCCATAAAAAAAAGGTATAACGCTGTCAAATAAGTGTTCCCCTAATGGTATATATTAGCACCTTAAAGGGTTAGTTCACCCAAAAATTTAAATTAGCCTGTGTTTTACTCACCCTCGAGCCATCCTAGGTGTATATGACTTTCTTCTTTCAGACAAATCCAATTGGAGTTAAAAATTGTCCCGGCTATTCCAAGCATTATTATTGCAGTGGGTGGGTGTTTCTCTTTAACAGTCCAAAACACATTAAATAAAGCATGCACATCCATAAACACTCCCATAAAAAAAAGGTATAACGCTGTCAAATAAGTGTTCCCCTAATGGTATATATTAGCACCTTAAAGGGTTAGTTCACCCAAAAATTAAAATTAGCCTGTGTTTTACTCACCCTCGAGCCATCCTAGGTGTATATGACTTTCTTCTTTCAGACAAATCCAATTGGAGTTAAAAATTGTCCCGGCTATTCCAAGCATTATTATTGCAGTGGGTGGGTGTTTCTCTTTAACAGTCCAAAACACATTAAATAAAGCATGCACATCCATAATAAAACGTGCCTCACACGGCTCCGGGGCATGAATAAAGGCCTCCTGTAGCAATTCCATGCATTTTTGTAAGAAAAATATCCATATTTCATACGTAATAAACACTTTTCTCTTACTTCTGCTGACTGTTGTACGCGGAAGCAGGGGCGGACTGGGACAACATTTCAGGCCGGGAAATCTCACACTCATCCAGGCCATCCCATACACCCACAACAAATTCTGAAACAGACAACCCTATTAGCCTATTTGTGTGACCATCACATAAAAAGGTCTAAATCTTTAGTCGGGGCCATGGAAAATAATTAAAGGTTGTCTCTTGAACTGCACCTTCACTTCCCTTTTCCTTTTCTTAATTTTCTCCAATATCTCTCTCTCTCTCCCTTTTTCTTGTACCTGTCAGCTTCTTCACCAGCAGGTTTACTGTTATTAACCAAACTGTGTCCATCTTGTTGCAAAACAACCACCTCATTGCAATTTGTTTGCACATAATGTTATTTCTCTTAAAATTATTTAAATACCCAAGATTTAACAAACCTATAATTCATACAAATATATTAAAACAACATTTCTAAAGTGCCTTAATGCCAAATTTAGTACACTGAAAAATCCTAACACTGAACACACTATTGCATTTTGGGCTGACTCATATTTTTGTGTTGCTGTCTGCTCTAGCTCCCTCCCTTCCTATGTAATACATCCATGTGAATATCTGTCTGCTAAATTTATTAATGTAACTTTCCAGTCGATAATGATGTCCTTTAACACAGTATTCTGACTGATGAAAATAATGTGGTGCTCCTGATAGCCTAACAGGTGCTAGCAGTTTAATACCAAAAGTTAAAAAATAGTTAAAGACAAAACTACAGTAGCGTATTACAGATGAAACTGACCTGCACTTAAAGCCCTGAACAGGGCTGCGTTTCCCAAAAGCATCGTAAGCTTAAGTTGATCGTAGCTCCATTGGTTTCAATGGGTCTACGATGTACTTAAGCTTACGATGCTTTTGGGAAAAGCAGCCCAGGTCAGTAATTTCGCTACATTTCACTGCTTCTTCTGGCCGCTTCTTCTCCTTCCTCGAGTCCCGTGCTTCAACTCTGATCGGAACCGTTTGACTGAAGCGTGGAACAGACGTGAATGTGGCGCTGCCAGTCAAGACTAACCGATTTATGATTTATTATCGATATATTAGCGAATGACAAAATCTGAAATTATCACTTTGGTACATTGGTAAGGCAAAAAAAATAAATAATAATAATAAGAATTTTTTTAAATATATAGCGGGCCAAATCAGCTGTCAGGCCACCGGCAATCATCCCGGTGCTCCCAATGGCCAGTCCGGGCCTGTGCGGAAGCTGCTCCAGCGGATGACGTAGGATGTTGCGCGCACACCTCTGAGATATGCTAGTCTTACGAGTTTGTTTACAGGAGCAAAAATGCAAAGTTTCTTTATACTTTAACAAAGGAAAACCAGTCTCCTCTTGACTTATAATGAAATCCTCCAACATTTTTTCTTTACAAATCCTCGGTTTGTACTTCTAATTCATGAATGGCATTTTGTTTTGTTTTCTCTCCACATTTGTCACTAATCACGCAACACTGACGTCCTACGTCATCCGCCGGAACTGCTTCCGCGTATGACAGTTAGCGGAAGTGATAGAAAAGTGTTATTACGTTTGAAATATGGATATTTTTCTCATAAAAACGCATGGATTCGCAACAGAAGGCCTTTATTCACCCCCCGGAGCCATGTGAGGCACGTATTATTATGGATGCGCGCACTTTATTTAACGTGTTTTGGACTGTTGATCAGAAACACCCGCCTACTGCAATGATTGAGCTTAGAAGTGCCAGGACCATTTTTAATATAACTCTGATTGGATTCATCTCAAAGAAGAAAGTCATATACACCTAGGATGTAGCCATCATTTCAGAAGTGACAGAAATGTCAAATACAATAATTGTATGTGTTTACAGGAGCAAAAATGCAAAGTTTCTTTATACTTTAACAAAGGAAAACCAGTCTCCTCTTGACTTATAATGAAATCCTCCAACATTTTTTCTTTACAAATCCTCGGTTTGTACTTCTAATTCATGAATGGCATTTTGTTTTGTTTTCTCTCCACATTTGTCACTAATCACGCAACACTGATGTCCTACGTCATCCGCCGGAACTGCTTCCGCGTATGACAGTTAGCGGAAGTGATAGAAAAATGTTATTACGTTTGAAATATGGATATTTTTCTCATAAAAACGCATGGATTCGCAACAGAAGGCCTTTATTCACCCCCCGGAGCCATGTGAGGCACGTATTATTATGGATGCACGCACTTTATTTAACGTGTTTTGGACTGTTGATCAGAAACACCCGCCTACTGCAATGATTGAGCTTAGAAGTGCCAGGACCATTTTTAATATAACTCTGATTGGATTCATCTCAAAGAAGAAAGTCATATACACCTAGGATGTAGCCATCATTTCAGAAGTGACAGAAATGTCAAATACAATAATTGTATGTATGTATTATTATTTATTTATTTTACAAGGAATTATTTTCTTATCTCTTACTTTGAATTTGCTACAAGAAATCAAATACACTGCTGGAAGAAAAGAAAACGTGCCCGGTGTCTGTTTGCTATAGCAACAAACGCTACTTTCATGCATCTGATAAACCTTGTGCTCTTATTTCAAGGTTGTTGTTAATGCTGTGGTTATTTTAACAGTTTCCTTCGTACATTTGGTTCAACGACATTGTTAAAACACATTTATCATTCAATGGAACTGTGCGTATGCTTTAGACCAGTGGTTCCCAAACCTGTCCTGGAGGACCCCCTGCCCAGCACCTTTTGTATGTCTCCCTTATCTAACACACCTGATTCCACTCATCAGCTCGTTAGTAGAGACTGCAAGAACTAAATTGGGTGTGTCTGATTAGGGAGACATACAAAATGTGCAGGGCAGGGGGTCCTCCAGGACAGGTTTGGGAACCACTGCTTTAGACACTTATATTTTTGCTCTGTCCAATAAATGCGCAGCCTTCGACTGCTCAGGTAATGTCTTCGGTATGACCGAGAACCATTGAAAACTTTCACTTTAGCATCACTGGCCACGAGTAGCCTACTAAGGAGAGATCACACATCAGCTGCTCAAAAAATGTGTCAGTGAGACGAATGGAGCACGAGCGCAATCTTGTGACGGTCACAGGTGGTAAATAGTGCAGCACGTGAAGGAGAGATGCGAGGGCACGAACATTGTTCAAGGTCTCCATTAATTCGTGCTTGTAGTAATTTAATGTGTATATATTTTGAAAGCATTGAATCGCTATAGAAATCGCGATCCATTAGATTATTAGCGTTTTAAATCGATTACTGTCTGAAATCGGCGATTCACGATTCAAAAATCCATGTTTCAAGATCGATCAGGGTTTGTAATCGATGTATCGAGAAAACGAGTGAATCGTTGCAGCCCTACCTATTACCTATTTTTCTGACATTTTACCCTTGTACCATGACTTAATTCCTGTTTAATCACATTTGCTTTAATTCCACGGTCTAATTCAGTTACTGTCATGACTGTTCAGTATTCACCTTCTTTACACATCACATAAAAGAGGAAATTAAATAAATTATGTCAAGGTTGTTATTTGCAATCAAAAACAGATTCTGACTCTAGTTACTGAACCATTTCAGTCATTTAAAACCATAAACAGTAATTTAATTTAATATTTAAATTTTATTTATTTAATTTAATTTAAACCTTTTTTTTCAGAAGTATGATTAATTTGTTTAGAGGTAAAAGTTTTATAATGAGGAAGTAAATTAATTAACTTTTAATGCACCGCATAGTTGCATACATAATAAATTAGACTAATTTAAAGCACTTTAAAGCAAGATGTGTGAATAATTTGCAGCAGTTTGGAATGAAACAAGCAGTTTGTTGACTAACAGTGGTGTATTTGGGTCATGTGAGGCAGGAGCTTGTTTTGCTGAGTGACATTTTAGTTTAAATGGAGCCATCGGCCCCTAGAGATGCTCTGAATCACTCTCCTGCCTTGCGTAGTATCCTTCTTCCTCCAGGAGTAAAGATGACGACAGCGCATGACTCTCACCTCTCACAATCTTGACTATTGATCCGTGTATGGCAATGATTCTCAACTGGTGGGTTGTGACCCAAAAATTGTTTTGCAGACCTGTTAGGGTCAAATAGAGTAAAAAATAAATAAATGTAACAAATAAATAAAAATAAAGTGCATATGTGACAGCCTAATAAATATGCTTCTTATTTATTTATTTATTTATTTTATTTAGTCATTTATTAGACGCTTTTATCCAAAGCGACTTACAAATGAGGACAACAGAAGCAATCAATTATAGTATTAAAACAACTACAAACAGATCCAAAACCAAAAGCTAAAACTTTATAAATACTACCTATACACATTTTAAAAATAAAGAGATTAAATAAAAATGACAAATGCATACAACAAAATTTCAAAACTTAACATATAAATGAAAGACAAAAAATAAAGCTAAAAACAATTCAAAATATTATAGAACACAAGGTATAAGAGTATAATAATGATGCTAACATAGCACTAAGCCAAACACCAAAAAAAAATATCCATACACACATACATGTATACTGTATATGTACATACACATTTATAAATTCAATATATATATTATCAATATATATTATTATATATTACTCTCATCAAGTTATAAATGGAATGAAATGCTTCAAAAATTGTTTTGTGTGGTGAACTGTTGGTTTCCAAAATTATGAAATCATCTTAAAGGGGTTCTATGATGCAATTTCAAGTTTTTCTTTGTCTTTGGAGTATTACAAGCTGTTTATATTTATATTTTATATTTATATATGCAAGCATATACAAAATCCGTAAAGTCGCAAAGACTAAAGTCTCAAACCCAAAGAGATGTTCTTTATAAAAGTTAAGATAGGGTGACCATATTTTAGTTTTCCAAAAAAAAGGACAGTGGGTGCGGGCTGGCGGGGCAAGGTGTGGTTGGTTGGTGGTTAAAGTAGTGCCCAAAGTAGCACAATGACCATATCTCAAATATCAAAACTCAAAATATGTAATTTCAATACCTAGAATACATATTTTACAGTCACCGTTATGCATATTGATAATAAACACAGCTAAAAAGCTTCCTACCAGTGGCCATCCTTCACAAAACTTAACAGCACAGTTTTATTGTAGGCAGAATGCAAAATATTTCAACACAAGCATTTCAGTCAAACGTAAGCCAGGGGGGGAAATCAACCCATGGCAACAGTTTAAAAGTAGCCCAATTCCATGGGAAAAAAAACCCCACAGACTTGACAACCCTGCATCCAACACGAGCTGCAGGAGTCAGATTTCACTGATCACGGGTTGAGAGGAGAGATGGCTGACAAGATCATAATGGAGGATTTGATGCTCAACAGATCCTGAGCTCATTGACAAATATCTGATCTTCCTTTACACAGAGTGCGTGTGATCGTGTAAACAAAAGTGAAAGTGAACAGCGAGCCCTCATTCAAAAGAGATACGGGAAAATTATATGCAATATTAGAATGTTTGCGGGACTGGACACAAAAATCGTGGGAGCGGGCGATAATTGTCAGAAATTCAGAGGGAGCGGGATTAAGAAAACAGTCCCATGCAGGGCTCTAAAACAAAAACGCACACAATGATTGGCGACTGTAGAAAGCAGAAAACCCAGCGACTTTGAGAGCACTTTTGTATGAAAAATATTGGTACTGTGTTCAGTCTTGAAGCAAACCCAGCTGAAAACCAATGGCATCTGCAACACAAGCTAAGAAATGAGCATTTCAAATCATTCATGCACATGACCTTGAGAGTTGCAGAGGGATGAAATCATTCATCATAATTGTACCTGTCAAACCTATCGCTGACCTTTTCTGGAAATTTTTTGATCAGTGTGTGGTCAGTGTTATGCTAATCCTTTGATCAGATGGCCGGCCTGATCTATCCTCTGTTTTCTGTCAACTGATTAGCATATGTCATTACCAGATTGTTTTGTTCTTTGTGTTTGCAGTCACCTGTATATGTCATGGTTCATGTTTGCATGTGTGTGTATTTTGTGTTTGTGTGAGGTTGAATGTTTGAGCATGTAATGTATGCCACTGTCTACTCCTCAATGATTATGTTTGCTCCTACAAAGACAAATTGGTGTCATTCAGCTCTCGGTGTGGCAGAGTCATTGTCACCAGAGCCGGAGTGGCCACTAATTCTACTGCTCAAACATAGAAGAAGAGAGAGACGCTCATGAATAAAAGAGTAGGACAGCAGATCAAATCGACTGGTACGCCACCTAAATCTCCTAGAATTCTGGACCACACAGCTCAAGCTTTTCCATGAATAAAACATGGAAGGGTCTTGGTCTGAAAATGGGAAATGTTAATCTTTATGGATAGTATTGTGGGCTCCATCAAATCGTTCTCCAGCTTGCATTAAACTTTTAGAAGAGAGTTGGAGACTCATTGGAGGGGAAGGAAATTACCGGCACGAGAAAAAGATGCATCATCAGTGATGCTGTCTGTTTAACCTTGATTTACCACCAGGGTTTTTCTCAGCGTGGGATCAACCCCGCAAATAAGTGTACAGGATTTCTCTGAAAAATACCTTGATATCTGAAAATTGTAGAATATTAGTTTAGATCTACATGCTAATGTACTTCCAAAATGTTAGCAAACGTTTAGTAGCTATATGCATGTAAAAGGTACTGTATTGTGGACCTAAAGTATTTATGATTCATCTTGCACGCACTTGTGGGCATGTCCAGATTTTTGTCCAATCAGATTCGTCAAACGGTGGTTCTCAAGTAAGGGCTTCAGCAAACTTCCAAGGGGGCCTCAAATGATTTAAAATAAGACAAAACATTTAACCATTACCAATCAAAAAAACATTACAAATCAAGATATTTCTTATTTTATTCACCCCCTCAACAACTGCTTCCTTTAACAAAAAGGAAGCAGTCTCATTTTACAAGTGTGGTTTCTAGACCTTGAAAAATCATGTAAAATAATACATTCTGAAACCCATGGGTACTTTTTTTATAATGAATATACTGTTTTCTAGTTATACTAAGCTCTAAAATCCTTATTCAGTAAATCATGAGTAATTAGAAAAATCATGGGGCCTTTGAATATTGTTGTGGAAAGTGGGGGCCCTTGAATAAAAAAGGCTGATAAACACTTTCTAGAATGAGAATATTTAGTTTTACCATCTCCTCAATCTATCATACAATGCAAGAATCATATAGCATGCCATATACCATGGTATTGTCATCTGAACCATCATCGTACCACCACCCTGTTTTTGTAAGGGTACGCCCTCAGAAAAAGGTACAAAGCAGTGACTGAATAGTACATCTTTGTAATTTTTTTAGCCATAAATGCTACATATTAGTACATAAAGGTACACATTAGTATTTTGAAAGTATATTAGTACCTTTTGAAAGACTACTTCTGCAGTGTCTTTTTTTTAGAGTGCAAACATTGTGTATTCTACAGCTGAGGTAAAAAAAAATTACATCCCCCTTTTAGAATCTGCAAAATGTTAATTTTACCAAAATATTAATCCCTCAACCATCTGGAATAACGGGTCCTGGCTGTGTACAGTCTCCTACGGCACGATCATATAATGGCGGTGTCGGCGTGAATATTGACAACAGTTGTCTAATAAATCCGACCACGAAT
>NW_015505816.1:81562-82918 GCF_001515645.1 Sinocyclocheilus grahami
AACCATGTCTGCATTTGTGATTGGAGAAATGACAAACAACAAGCTACTCTAAAAAACTCCCAAAAAACTTGCTTTAAATATAAAAAATATAAAATATAAATACTCTTTTAATATAAAAAACGTACTTACCCCGGGCTGGACTCTGCTTCGTCCACGGTGAAAGCCGATCCGGTGATCCACAGCCCAAAGTTGTTGTATTTCCTCAGCAACCAGCACGAATCAGCTCCAGGCATGACGAAGCAGATATCGTCCTCTTTTGGAAGGCCAAACAAAATAGTTTCGCTTTCACAATGAAACACACAGCACCTTCACGACATGGCGGCGGCAACAACAATACTACAGCGAGAATAAAAGTTACACATTCTTTCTTTCCGTGAACATTTGGGCGGCGTTATGCAAATCTTCCCACATAGTGACGTAGATATGTGGGGGCGTGTTAGAACGAGCCGTTTTAGGTAGGCGTGGCTGACTCTTAACTTTTATAAAGAATATCTCTTTGGATTTGAGACTTTAGTCTTTGCAACTTTACAGATCTTTATACACCAATAGCTTGTAACACTCCAAAGAGAAAGGAAAAATTGAAATCGCATCATATGACCCCTTTAATACTGTGTTCTTACCTGAATGAACGACAGCGGGAATTTTTTTTTTTACATTTTTTTACAGAATTTTCAAACGCTCACTGATGCTCCAGAAGGAAAAAACGATGCATTAAGGGTGGCAACTTTTGAACAGAATGGAGATGTGTACATTTTTCTTATATTGGCCAGCCGTATTTGTCCCAGTAATCCAACATTGCAGTTCTGTTGAAGCACATTCATGGTGACTTAAGAAAATAGGCCACTTCATATCATCCACTTGGCCATCATGGTTTGTGAATCATGCGTCTCTCGCCTCTTCACCATTATCCTCCTAATCTCCCACCTTCTCTCTCCCTCATTGTATCAATATGAGACAACTCGTCTTGTTGCTTACTTCTACATTTCCATTTACTCGAACCACTGTGCCTCTTGTCCAGTCAGCACTCAGGGGTGTCTGTCTTGTTGTCGCTGATCTACTACAAGCAGAAACATCAGTAACTGTGTAACATAAATAGTTTGGTCATGGGGTCAGTTCAATGATGTGCTTAGTGAATGGTTTGCAGAGTTTGATCATAAGTTCTTGTCTTTCTCCTCTCCTTTACCCCGCTTAAGTTTTGGTTCGACAAAATCACATACTGAGAAGGTACTACATTTGATTAAGAACTTTGTGACCGTTAAAGAAGCATGTTCTATGTAGTATGAATGCAGTCCGGGCATTGCATTAGATGAAAAAGATGGCGGCTAAAGATAACACGCACCTGGCAGGTGCTGCGTG
>NW_015505816.1:84106-85442 GCF_001515645.1 Sinocyclocheilus grahami
TGATCATAATGTAATTTTCTTTTCAAGAAAACTTACAAAACAACGTTTTTTTAATTCATTTAAAAAGTCTGTTTATCAGAATATAGT
The DNA here is from genome assembly GCF_001515645.1 of Sinocyclocheilus grahami. Lineage (NCBI taxonomy): Eukaryota > Metazoa > Chordata > Actinopteri > Cypriniformes > Cyprinidae > Sinocyclocheilus > Sinocyclocheilus grahami. Next base: position 84,194 of record NW_015505816.1, read on the forward strand.
CCCTAAATATCAGCAACAAAATCTTGGAATAGCTTTGAAAGAGATAGATTGGAGTGAAGTCCTCTTAAGTGGGGACATAGAGGGGAAAAATTAAAGAAGTGTTTGAGTTGTTTACTAGAAGGGGACGGTTAACAAAAAGAAAAGGGAATACACTGCCCTGGATTAATAATGAATGTAGGAAATTTATGAAGGATAGAGATCAGCTCCTTAAAAAAAGAATTGAATTCTGGTCTTATTAAAGTAACTGAATTAGAAGTAGCTAATATTATTGACACATCAAAAAGCTCTAAAGCAAAGGATGCCTATGGGCTTGATAGATATTTTTTTTTTTTATATAATAAAGATTCCTTAGTAGGCACAATAACACATATGGTAAATTTGTCCTTTAGGCAAGCAGTTGTTCCATCAGCTTGGAAGGTGTCTGCAGTTACCCCAATTTATAAATCTGGAGATAAAACTAATTTGAATAACTATAGGCCAATTAGTATCCTTCCGATTATATCTAAGGTAGCAGAAAAATAAGCTAAGCTTCTGACTAATCATCTAAATAATAGTTTTACTTCTTTACATCCAGTGCAATTTGGTTTTCGCAGTAATTCTTCAGCAGAATCAGCTAATTGTCTGTTTTTTGAGAAAGTCAAATGCTTGTTAGATAAGAGTATGTGTGTTGGTGCTGTCTTCTTAGATTTAAGAAAGGCATTTGACACTGTTGACCATCATTAATTTTTCGGAAGAGGCTATACTTTGGATAATATCGTATCTTTCAAATAGAAAACAATGTGTGTGTATTGATGGTACAAAGTCGTCATACCTTGCTTGCCCCAAGTGGGTTCCACAAGGCTCCATCTTGAGACCAATTTTATTTTCATATATATAATTATAATATATGAATTAATTTACCTGGAGTATGTAAAGATGTAAATGTTCAGTTGTATGCAGATGATGTAGTAATTTTTACCCATGCTAATAACTTTGAAAAAGCTTCAATTACTTTGACTTCTGCTATGACCAATGCTCAGGAATGGCTTACCAAATCTGGTTTACTATTGAACACACAAAAAAAAACTGTGTGTGTGATGTTTGCAAAACAACCAGTAGAGATGACACATTCTAAGGTATTCCTGAGAGGGGAGGAGCTTGAAATTGTTAAAGAGTTTACATACCTTGGGGTAACTTTGGATTCTGCTTTAACTTTTAAAATTCACGTGAAAAAGTTGTCTAATATTGTAAAGTTTAATTTAAAGAATTT
>NW_015505816.1:91768-100071 GCF_001515645.1 Sinocyclocheilus grahami
GCACAGGGGAGATGGCCGTCTGCAACACACACAGGGGTAGTGCAGCCTGCTGTGTGCAACCCACTCGACACGGGAAAACCACCACCGCTGAAGCGCCGTCCACCAGCACGAGAGCCCACCGAAGAGCGTGCTTGACTGTAGTTTATCACTACTGCAGAAGGTCAGGAGCAGAACGATAAAACCGCTCGGCTCCTCAGCGAAAAGCTGAATATGCGCTGCACCTGCTGCCTACTTATACTCACGCTGTGATCAGCAGCAGCTGGATGCAATAATCGCATGCCAATGTGCATTGGCTCGTTTAGTTTACACTCGAAGTAGATTGGTCCCTCTAAGCGAGATCCCAATTTCGTCGGTCCTCCGACGTGACGTCGAGAGTGACCGACTGAAAGGGAACCCAACATATAGAAACCCAGCAAGTAAAGTTACACATTTTAACCAGGCAGATTGAGTTGCACACGTTAATCCAATGTAATTTCTTATTGACTAAATGCTGGGCTAATTTTACCTCATAAATGAACATCATAGAGTCCGTGGGTAAATTTAGTCCTTAGAAAGACTGCAAACCTGACACATACTGGTTTCCATTTTTTTGTGGAGATATTCCTTAGATGTAATGGTTTTTATACTGTACAGACTGTATTTTATAACCCACTTACCCATCTACCCCTTACAGAAAACTTTCTGCTAATTCAAATTTTCAAAACATTTAATTCTGTATTATTTATAAGCTTGTTTCCTCATCGGAACCTAAAAAATAAACGTTAATACCAGGTACACACACAAATGCACACCTGTACAGTCTCATCCCTTTAGAAGCACTCGACTTCTACAGCTCTTCTCTTCCTTGATCCTCTGTGTGTATGTATAGATTCATATTTTTGTCAGTGACCATCTGAAGAGGCTTCTTCAGGACCCAGAAGTGTCTTCTGCTGACATGGATGCAAGAAAGTCCTCCTTGACACTTATTGAAACTGGCAGTTTTCAATGATCGTGCATCTGGTTCTCCTCCACACACAGTGCTTCCCAATTATAGAGAGGGAATCAATTTGCAATTTTATTTGCTTGACCTCTGCAGATGTGGACAGATATGTTAGGCATGAATAAATTGCTTTTTCCTTTGTCTGGGATCCTTATACCCGTGCCAAAGTGGATGGTATCTTTTTTCCTGGCAGGGGTAAATTAATTTTCATTAGATGGAAATGGCTTGTGCATATGTAATTAGCATACCTGCATACGTGTGGCCTCTTAAAATGCAATAGTGGGAAGTTACACCTCAGTCAGAGATCTGTGTTTGTCTCCTGCATGTTCAGATGTGTTTTTCTTGTAAACCCAGCAGGGAATATTGCTCAGTTCAAATTCTTAACAATGAATTAGACTGGCTCGGAGTCTTAAGAAAAGTGTCCAGGTAGGTAGTTGAGATTATATCCTTTCTTACCCCAATGGCTTAGTTTATCACCTGCTGTTACAGAGGAGATTATGGCTGTGCTCCTGAGTGTGTCAGAAATGGAGGCTGCAGGAAATACTGCATATCAGTGTTGGGCAGTTGTGTCGCTACAAGGAGCAAAGCTATTAGTTTAGCTACATTTCTCAGTTGCCTAATGATTTGGAACCGTTACTATTTACAGCGGGTAAAATAAGTATTGAACACGTCACCGTTTTCTCCATAAATATATTTCTAAAGGTGCTGTTGACATGACATTTTCACCAGATGTCGGTAACAACCCAAGTAAGCCATACATAAAAAGAAAACAAAACAAATAAGTTCAGAAATTAAGTTATGTGTAATAAAATGGAATGACACAGGGGAAAAGTATTGAACCCACGAAGAAAGGGAGGTGCATAAAAGCCATGGAAAGCCAAGACACCAGCTGGAATCTATTAGTAATTAGAAAGCAATCCTGCCCCTCGTCAGTGAAATTAACATTAGCTGGTTCAGTCCCAACACCTACAGTACCAGGATGATGAAGATGAAACAAGTGTGGACATTTCAGCCACAATGTCACACAGCGGTTTCAGAGAAAGAAAATAAAGCTGTTAGAATGGCCCATCCAATCACCTGACTTGAATCCAATAGAAAATAACTAAAGATCAGAGTTCATAAAAGAGGCCCACAGAACCTTCAAGATTGGAAGACTCTGGAAGAATGGGCCAAAATCACACCTGATCAATGCATGCGACTAGTTTCTCCATACAGGAGGCGTCTTGAAGCTGTCATTACCAACAAAGGCTTTTGTACAAAGTATTAAATACATTTCAGTAGTTCAATACTTTTTCCCTGTGTCATTCCATTTTATTACACATAATTTAATTTCCGAGCTCATTTGTTTTGTTTTCTTTGTATGTATGAATTACTTGGGTTGTTATCGACATCTGGTGAAAATATCATGTCAACAGCACCTTTAGAAATATATTTACTGAGAAAAATTGTGACGTGTTCAGTCTTATTTTACCCACTGTACATATTAAATGTATTATCCTTATACTTATATTATTTTTGAGGTAATAATAAACAAATAATATTGTTTTGGGAGTCTCCTACAATAGGTTTACATGTATGCAAGGTCAAACAATGCTTTTGTTTTCTTAAAATATGCATTTAATATCAGTGCATGAAAAATACAATACACTTGAATCAGGGTATCTTCCGTCCAATCAATTTTTGTTTTAATATTGAAATCTGAAAAATGAAAAACGGCACATATTTCGTTTTTCAATTATTCAAACAAAACGAAAAATCAAGAATCCGGCTTAATTTTTCGTTTTTACATTCAGGGATAGAAAGGATACTTGGTATATATACTTGGATCAGTATAGATACTTGGATCAGATAGAAATACAGCTGATCCAAGTACTTAAATTAAATTAAATAAAATTTGAGAAAGTTGTCATGTATGCTACCATTCAATATTTGTGGTCAGTAAGATTTATTTTTTACTTTAGTTTTTTTTTTGTTTTTTTTTAAAGAAGTCTTTTATTAGATGCATTTATTTGATTGAAAAAGACAATATTGTGAAATATTATAAATTTTTAAAAACTGCTTTTATTTTAATTAAATTTAAAATGTAATTTATTCCTGTGATGATAAAGCTGAATTTTCAGCATCATTACTCCAGTCTTAATAACTCCAGTGTCACGTGATCCTTAAGAAATCATTCTAATATGCTGATTTGCTGTTCAAAAAACATTTATTATTATTAAAAATAGTTATATACTAATAATAGTTATACACTGATTAATTGTCAGTCCTGTGTTCCTGTCTTGTGTTTTTCTCCCCATGTGCCTTCCATGACCCAGTTTCTCCCGTGTGTGATTATGTTCTTTGTTCCCAGGTGTTTCCTATGTTATTGATGTTTATTGATTCCATGTGTGTCTCGTTTAGTTCTTGTACTTAAGCCATGTGTTTCCTGAGTCCTGCGTTCAGTCTTATATGTCAACCTCTCCTGCTACGTGTATGTTCCTTTTGTTCATTAAAGATGGTAAACTCTCTTACGTCTCCAACACAGCAGCAGCACCGTGACAGAAGACTGAACCAAAACAGAAATGGTAAGTGGTGCCCCTTCTTCCCGTGTTTTGGTTTCCATTTCAAGAAAGTGTTTTGTTTTCCATTTACCCCAGAGCTGCTCCGCCATGGCCTCCTGAACTGTCTACTTCACCATGGCCTCCTGAACGGTCTGCTCCGACATGGCCTCCTGAACGGTCTGCTCCACCATGGCTTCCTAGTCTGCCTGTCCTGCTATGCCTGTTCATTAAAGATGGGAATTTTTCTTTCAGAATTTGATGAACAATGTTTAAAAGAACAGCCTTTATTTGAAATAGAAATCTTTTGTAACATTATAATTCGTTTTTTTTTGTTTAATATGTCCTTGCTAAATAAAAATATTAATATTCACTGTAAGTTTTGGTGGAGCTTGCTTAACACTGACTTTAATATGATAAAGAGCAATACCAGCAGTTATTTGCATGCATATGAAAGCATCTTTTCAGCCAAATGAATGTCATGTAGACTGGGATGTATTTATGCTTTTTAGACCGAGAAGAACTGGATATGTGGACTTAATGTAGGAGCATTAGATGTGCTTTTAAAACATTGAATATATTTGTTTATTTATTTTCTTTTGGAAGCTGTCTGACAGTGACAATGGCAAGGGTCTGGAGCTGGTGAATGACTCATTGTCGCCATGGTGAAGAGCTTAATAAGTCTGCAAGTGGCATTAGTGTGACAACTCAAATAACATCTCATCCTCCGCTCTGTGTGTGTTTACAGGTCTGTGCCACGACACTCCTGCTGTTCCATTCTTTTGCAGGGCAGTCGGTTCAGAATCACTAGATGTGCTCATGTAGGGTTTTTCATGGCAAGTACCCACAAATATGATGTTCCCTTTGATAGGCACCTCCTTCCTTCAGAGGCAGCTAATTTTAAGCTGTTGTGAGATGGAAATGCACCCTATCTCTTCTAATCTTATTGTGAATTGTCTTATTGTAAATGCACCCAAGCATATATTTAACTTATTTTAATTGTATTATTATTATTTACATTTTCTTTCCTTAAAAAAAAAATCATGATCTTCAGTGAAATGTCCTACTCCTGTGCGATAACATATCCTAGACTTTTCCAATCATTTAGTCCACTTAAACCATCTTTTTTCATTTTTTTTTTTTCATAATTTGTTTCACTTGGATGTATATCAATAAAGAAGAAATGTTGCTACTTTTGTCACTTTGTAACTTCATATATATTTTTTAAGTTCCATTAATTATTAAATGTAATACTTTAATGTTTAATGATTGTAAGTATTATCTAAAAAGCTTTTTTTTTAATTAGAAAGTATTTACTATTAAATGCATAATAAATTGTATTTTTTGTACCTAGATGTATAAACCTAATGAGAAACAATACCATAGCTATCAATAACTAAAATAATTGTGATTTATGTCATGAACCTCATAATTTGGTACATATTGATTTATTTTATTTAATAGATTAAAATGTATTTATTTATTCGTTTATTTATTTGTTCGTTTATTTATTAGTTTAATATTTTCTTTGAAAATTTCTGTGATTTGAACACCCTATCTGTAAAAATCCCTTCTGTGATTTGCAACCAAATAATAATAATTGTAATTAAAATGAATGTATTTATTTTTTTTATTTATTTTGGTTCTTGTATGAACTTTCTGGAGATTTGACAACTCTTGTGCCGCTGCTACTGTTATCTATCTATATTAGATTTAGGTCTCCTCGGAGTCACTGGTATAGCAAACCACTCCCCTCTCAAAGCTGCTTCCTGTCATCTGCAGGCAGCTATCGTTTTCATTAGCACAACTGCAGCAGGCAGTGACATTAAGCAGTGTCCGGATCTTATTTGTGCCGTCTGTGAGGGGAAGTAGCCAGTCAATGAGAGCTGATTGAATCTGACTGGGATGGGATGGAAATTAATCCCACTTTCCTCTCTTTTGGGCCGAACAGGTTTTCAGCAAGACAAATGAAGCTTGGCCATGTGTGGGTCCTCAGAGCTTCCAGTTAGGAGGCTTGTAAAGGTGTGCTTTTAAGAGCTGCTCTGTGACTGGAGCAGTACAGCAGAGACTCTCCACAGAAGAACTCTGTGTTTGACATTAAGGCTGGACGTGTCACTGAAATATTTAAACAACTGAGTGTGAGTGCAGCTACTGAACCACATTGCTTTTTTTTTCTCCTTAGTAAAAAAGTAGTCAACTATAACATGATATTAATACATTATATCGGCAGTAGACCACTGTGACTCAAATCAAGGTGGAGATGAGTGTTTTTGTGTGTGTTATAAATCATTAAAGCAAACACTTATTCACTTATTTGTCTTCAAATCTATTAAGAGGCTCCAGAAGCAGTGTTTAAGTTGTATAAGTGTTTTCCTTATGAAAGACTTCATAACAGATCAATCATTTCTCCCCATTTTTCAACTGCTAAGTATCAAGAGAAAAGAGAAAACAATAATTCACCAGATAATTTGTTTCAGTAACATCCTTACATAATTGTTATACCTAAATACAGTTTTTTGGCTTTATGATATTCTTATAATAATAATAATAATAATGCATATTTTTAAAAGATCACATTAATTTATTATTATTATTACAAGATGTACTTCTTAATATACAGTAGTAATATATCTATGGATTTGTTTGCTGCTGTTTTTTTTGTGTGTTTTATTTTTGCTTGCTTGCGTCCTGCCTGCTTTCCGTCCTTCCAAAAATAATCTATAATAATAAAATAAAATAAAGAATGTTGAAAGCTTTACAAAGAAACACACCTGCTGTTGAATGAGCTGAATAAAATTAAGCCTGGACTCATTTACTTAATTATTATTATTTTTAATTACTCCTCTTTAAATTATAGCAGGTTTAGAAGACTGTGGACAATTAAATTACTGCGTCTGATTCAGTAAATAACTCACTGACCGTGGCTATTGGTTGTTCACACTGTGCAAACAGTCAATTACGGGATACAAGATATGGGTCTCTTTGCTCTAATATCACTGTGTACATTCCCTTTGTACAGGTGATGTAAATCCAAAGTCCCCACAAATAAGACTGTTTTAACGGAACCCGCATATCCGCTAGAATACAGTTCCCTATCGATACTTAACTCGTACTGCGTCGCTAGACGCTTATGGTATGGAACGATATTCCGGACAATTTTCAAATAGAATAGCAAATTGTATTTTCAATTGCGTTTTCAATATGTGGACGCATAAATTGTGACATAATCCAAATGCAATTGCAAATCCTGCGTTAGCGTTTGCATTTTCGCTTTCACGAACGCACAGTGACTGCCAAATTTCAAATTGAAAAGCAAAGTCCATTTGCAACTGTATTTCCCATGTCTTAGGAGTTACGAGCCTGTCATATTTAAATAGCAATATTAAGGGGAAAACTCATTTTTCAATCACGCAGTGTAACTGCACGGCCATTAGTTTGTGCAGTGATTATAAAATGAACCAATGGCTCGGCAGCGGCGCTGCATGAACCTATGGTGGTGGAGCCCGCCAGAGCCCGCCAGAATGGGCGGGGCCATCTGGCTATATAAGCGGGCATTTCGCCATAGGATCTCAAATCAATTCTGCTTCAGTGACGACGATCTTCCCTTCGCTGACCTTCAGGACTTGAAGACGCTCGCCGTAGAAACGCCTCACTGCAGATAGAAGCTGCCTTTTCTTCTGCGCCCTCTCGCCGCTTCCGCTTGCTCTTTGAGCTGCTCAGCGACCAGTGCAGATGCCAGCTCGTCCCAAATTAGCTAATTTCTATCTAAAAGAGCAGCAGTGTTGTTTTCATAAGCCTCGCCCCCGCCAAGCAGAGAGTATTCGCCCGTTCTCTTTGAACATGCAGACCAGCGTTCCAGTTATCATGAGTGTCGAGTCCCCACACGGCGACTCACCCCCCGAACTAATCCAACCCCTTGTCACACAGGCCGAGGCCTGGCGGGCCATCCCCGGAGTGTCTCGTTGGGTTCTGGGGATTATAGAAAGAGGTTATTCACTTCAATACGCTCGAAGACCCCCACGGTTCAACGGCATGGTCTCCACCTCAGTGCACAGCAGGAACGCTCATGTTCTGCGAGCCAAGGTAAAGAATTTGCTTGCAAAGGGAGCCGTAGAAACAGTTCCACCAGCTCAGAACGAGTCAGGCTTCTACAACCGTTACTTCCTTGAACCCAAAAAGAATGGTGGCCTGCGGCCCATCCCCGATCTCAGGCGCCTGAACCGTGCCCTCATGAAACGGCCGTTGAGAATGACTACTGTAGCGTCTGGACCAATCCAACACACTATATATTCTCTTTTTATATAACAAATACTCTGTAACCTCAGTTAACAAGCCATATGAGGACCCATGAACCCTTCCCCCCGGAATGCGTAACACCCCAGGAAGTCGAACAGGCCTCTTTGTTGCATGGCAACCAACGCTGATATCACTGGGTTTATTGGCCAAAAGTATGTAAAGCAGGGAAAATCCCTGCATGTCCCAAGGAAAGGCAGAGTAGAAATGGACTGTGTTCTAGTTAATTCATAGAAAAACCGTTATTTGAATGAACACACATATTTCTTCAGGCCATTGAGTATATTATTGTCATTGTGTATTTTGTCTTTGATATTCTTAGACTATTTTAGTATGCTTGTGAGGGAACCCATTCCTGATCATCCCTTTTCACTATATGTAATCTTACCTTGTTTAGTATCTATGAATTTGCCTTCTTATGATCGAAACAAGCGTGTATACTATATGTTGGTACATAGGCAATATACAGTGGGTACGGAAAGTATTCAGACCCC